>NC_046371.1:15544077-15708746 GCF_011125445.2 Fundulus heteroclitus | reverse complement strand
TTGAAGATTGGCGTTACAGACGCAGAGAAAGCCCAAAGACAGGGTTCTGTCAGTCTGAGCTCCCCTTCGAGATGAGCCTCTCAGTTCAGAACCACGAAACGCTCCGTTGTTCTGTGTTTACGAATCAATGCAGGAAAGTGATTAGCTACCAGCCCAGTTTCTACTAAAGATTAAAGCAACGAAACAAACCAATGCACCCCCATTAAGTTTTAAGGGCTAGTGGGGGTTAATGTGGCTAATAATAAACAGGTTATGGTGGAGCCAGACTGAAGCTAACAATTGAAGGAGAAAAAAAAAAACACTAGAAAACCCCTGGTATCCTACCTTGATAATGTAGTTGATCACAGAAAGAGAAATTGTACAGAGTGTCGAGTTTGTAGGCGTGAACCCAAAATCCAGCCAACACAGTGCGTTTTAAAAAGGTTTGAGAAGTAGAATGCTAGTAGACGAGGCAGGCAGGAATGGGAAGGAGGCCTCCAGAAGACAGCAGACAGACCAGGTGATGAAGGCAGGAGTTGACTTGAGCAGATGATGCAGGCCGAAGGCTCACCAGAGCGGGCAGAGCAAGCAGCAGGACCTTGAGGAAACAGAGAGCAGACACTGGAAGCCTTTATCAGTGAGGGCTGAACATCCAGCAGGCACACAGTACTGGGAGCGTTACTACAAGCCGAGCACATGAGAGAGACAGGCGACCTGGCAGGTAGAAGAAGGCAGGTGAGCAGAGTTGGGCCTGATTAGTGGCAGCAGGTGGAGCTAATTAGGTGACTATTGGCTGGGAGGAGTGGAGTTGTAATCCAAAAAGTCCAAAGGTCATGACACAGAGCTGCTGCTGAAAACATTAGCATTTACCTGAACCTTGTTTGCACTGTAAGAAATGGTTTTCACTTGGCTACGGCAGGTCTATGCAAAAAAAATAAAATCAAGCAGTTTATAGAAAAGTAAAATAATTAAACAACTGATTCAAAAGTACGTACTTCCATGGAGGATTTTAACACTTCTATTATTAGCTTCTCTATTGTTTTGCCCAATAAGGAAGTGATACTTAAATGACTGATTTTTCTAAATGAGTGCTCAAATGTCCCCTACTTTGTGGTTTTGCCCGAATTAAGGAAGTTCAAACATTGTCTTGTAATTAATCACAATTTTTGCTCTTGACTAGAAAGAGCCCTGTGCCTTCAAAAAGTGCTTCTGTGGTTTTGAAAATGATATTGAGTACTGAGAACTTCTCTTAGTGTCGGTATCAAGTTTAAAATCTTTGCACAGCGACATCCCTGGTAGATTGCACTTTCCCACCTGATCTGTGAACCTCTGCAGCTCCTCCAGAGTTTCTAAAAACGGATTGCATGCACCCGCTATCTTTCTTCACATCAGTTCCTTTCCCACGTTAAACAGCAGGCACCATGGTCTTCAGTGCTCACTAAGCCCAGCCTGTTGTTTCAGGTAGACAAGGTCTTGGCAGGTTTACAGTTGTACCATACTCGTTTCCATTTTTAGTTGATGAATTGAATAGTAACATACCCTGACCTAAAAACAGATTTCACACTGTCCACATTTGTATTAAAATATATGAATTATCAGTGTTTCCCATAGGAATTTGGTCTGGGTGGTGAGTGTTGGTCTTTATCCATCTTCTATATAGTGTATCTTATGTATTTATATAAATATGTCTTCTTTATCTGTTTTTTTAATCTTTTTATCCATCTTTCTCCTATTTAGCCAGCGCCTTCCTCTTTATTTGTTTTTGGTTAGTTTCTCTGTCGCTCTCCACCTTTCAATACCAATTATTAAATGGTTGGTATTGTGAAGTGTCTGGTATTAATTTCACTTTCATGTTTTTAGTTTGATTGACTGTATCCTGCTGCCTTTTTTTTGGGTTAGATTATTTGTTTTTGTTTGTCAGCTCAGCTTTGCTTGGCTTGTAGACCAAAAGTCCTGCAGGTCCATCCTGTTAGGGCGGACTAACGACTTCCTATTATTTTGTTTGTTTTTGTCTTTTAGGGCCACGTCCCCATTTTTTACAGTAAATCAATTTCTTCCATTTATGTTTTTTTTAACATGTTCTGTCTGGCAGTGTAGCACTAAGAATTGCTGTCTTAATGCCAAAATGAACCCGACAGATTTTACTTTCACAAGTGGAGCATTACTGCTTTCGCTTTAGCGCTCCGCTTGATTTATATCTATGCATGAAGCTTTATTGCTTTACATTTATTTAACCGAGTGACCTGGCTTTTGTTGAATCTGCTTCACAACACCGGAAGTAGGAGCTGCTGCTCATAAGAGTGTAAGTGCTGCCGTCATCATCATCATTAAATTCGGTGCGTTTTAAAAAGAAAAAATGCAGGTCATTAGTTAGTCTCGCAAACTTTTTCCTTATCTATTTCTTGCGTATTGTTGTTTAGCTTTTGTCAAATCAGACGTTTCATGTCTGCTGGCATGCGAACGCACGTGAGTCAGCGTGAGTCTGAGTTGGCAGCAGAGTGAGAGATGAAAGTGGCACAGCGACCACATACAGACAGAAATGTTTTGCTGTGGTACCCAGTTTTTTTTTTTTTTTTTACACAATGCTTTCCAACTTTTTTGTGAAAGTAGGTGACCAAAGAGAGGTAGAGAGAAATGAGCAGGTCACAAACCTCAATAAATAAATTGTCCATCTAAATTTTTTTGTTTTTTGCCCGCTCTTTTCTAATTACTTATGGTTTCTTTTTCCTTTTTTATCTAGTTGTAATTTTTACCCGCCAAATCATAGCGCACCTTTTCATACATACGCCTGAAAAATTTAGTAATTTTGGTATCTCATAAAACATTTACAAACCTGTTTTGGGAGGAAAAAAAAGATAACTAAATTAAGCCTTTTAATTATTGACGAACTGACGCGAAGCAGAAAAGGTGCAGAGTAAATACAAAGAAAACAGGAACGTTAATTAAATCTCAGTAAAAGGATCAGAATGTATTTCTAATACAGGAACGTTGAATGAGTCTGAATTATTGACTAAATGAAACCATTCAATAAATAAACAGATAAATTGGCAGAGAGCTTAACTCCCCCAACGGCAGACCCAAAGTTACACCCTTGTCCGCCACAGATAACGGTCACAGTCCAAGGGGAGGGCGCTGGCCGCCTGGTTGGAGAGTCTGAGCAGAATGGATCAGAAAGTAATAACCCTCTTAATTTTAACGATGCTGCATCATGGCGACTAAAATTACCGTTTCTGATTTTAGGCTCGAAGGGCTCAGCTTGCCTGGTTCTAAGAAGCTCTGATTAGTTCTGATCATTATGGAAAATATCTCTCACACTGCAAAATAATGCACATAATGCCTTCTTTGGCATATAAATCTTTCCTATCAGGGGTTCACGTCAGGTTGTTTTTTCAATATCGTTTAGCTAATTTTTCAATAGCTCACCCAAAGATTGAGATTTGGTATTCCATATTTATTGTTATTTTTTATAAATAATAGGGGCTTGAACATTTTGCACACAGGGTAGGCCTATTTTAATCTGCCAATAGCCTGGAAAACACTTGCTCAGACTTGACTGTTGATTTTCCTAGCATGGTTAACATGTCAGGTCACTTTGGGACATGCCAGTAATTCTCAAGTTACCTCCATTACTCATGGAGGCTTTGACAGTGCCATTCAGAGAATCGGATAGCTTTGGATGAGGTTCCATTCCACATTCGGTAATAGAGCTCTACAGTAAATTAGAAAATCATCAACAAGTGGATTGATTTCAATAATTAAATTCATCATTTTAAATTTACACATAGTGTACATATATTGAATTGTATATATATATATGTTAAATTTGATGATTATTACTTCAAACTAATGGAAACCCTGTCAACATTACATCTGGTCAATCAGATATTTTTAGTACAGAAATGGCATTTCCATGGTGTAAATGGTAAATGGCTTGTACTTGTAACTGGTCTTGACTACCTCCAAAGCACTTTACACTACAGTCTTAGTCACATTCACCCATTCACACTGACATATGTTAGTAGCTACAGCTGCCCTGGGGCAGACTGACAGAGGTGAGGCTGAGGTGAAGTGTCTTGCCCAAAGGACACACGACAGAGACAGTCGAACCGGCAACCCGCCAATTGCAAGACAAACCCCTTAACCTCTGTGCCACCGTCGCCCCATAAGGTGACGTGTGGCTAAGACATGAAAAACTTGACAGATGTGAAGCAGACTTTCTGGTCCTTGCTAAAGAAATTGGCCGTTAAGAGTGCTGTATCCAACCATAATAGGAAAGTTGAGTGGAGGGAAAAATGTGGTACAAAAAGATGCACAAGTAATTTGTGTTTGTCTTTATTTATTTATTAAAATGAGTTAAATTTGTATTGATATTCTTTTTTTAATTAAGATGGGCCTGTATTAGAAACACATAAACTGATGGACTTTAAAAAAAAAAAAAACTTTAAACATTAGATATAAATTGTGTGTACTTGCGTAAATGGACACTTTGAGAATATATCATATTTGTATTGGTTTAAATTGTTTTTTTTTTGTTTGTTTTTTTATCTCCGGTTGCATTTTAAGTTAAGTAAGGAATTGTCTGAAATTTCTTGTGAATTATTCACGAAGGCCAGACCCGCAAACAAGGTGACTCATCCGCTTTTCATTGCAGGTCTGAGGTTGAAATGGTTTGGTATTTTTCCCCCTACTGTGATTAGTAGCACATGACTGATATTTACGGTTTTTCTTTTTTGGTGCTGCCACAGTCAAGGTTTTAAATGAGCCAGACTGGGGCAATGCGATGGCATAAATAGGTTGCAAACCAGTTAGTGGTGAGAGAAAACCGTCATCTGTGTGTATGAGCGGTCAATTGAAACATTTCCATGTTTAATGAACTCCTTAAAGGTGCATAGCCACGTTATTTGACTTTTGTTTTTATTTATACATCAATAGCTCACTCTGGTACAGTCTTTTTTTTTTTTTTTTTCTGCAGCGCACATTGTGTTGCATGTTTGCTAAAATTGTTTTTTTTTTTTTTTTTTATCTCATTTGTCCAGAAATCCTTCTTTGATACGTTTACTCTATGTAGTTTTTGGCTTTCTTTCAACGGCTGCTTTAGTCGTGTCAATCTGTAAAGGCCAGATTTGGGGAGTGCATGACTGACGGTTGTCCTGTCAGCAGCTTCTCCCAACTGAGCTGTGGATCTCTGCAGCTCCTCCAGAGTTAACGTTGGCCTCTGGGCTGCTTGCCTGAAAGACTTGAAAGTTGTTTTCAGGGCTGTCCAGAGTGGCGGTTGACCATGTCTTGGTAGATATGGAGTTGTGGAATAGTTTTTCATTTTTGCACGAGATGCTTTAAAGCCTGGGGTATTGTTTTGTAACCTAACCTTGCTATAAACTTGATCTCTGGCCTGTTTGATATAGTTCTTGGTCTTCATGGTGCCATTTGCTCAGTAATGTTCTCTAATAAACAACATTAGGACTTCACAGAACAGCTGGATTTGTATTGAGATTAAATTACAGACAGAGTCCACCTGTGTGTTAATAGTAAGAAACAGCGCTGGAGGCAGTTGTTTGCACTGGATTTTATTTAGGGGTTTCAGAGTTAGGGGCCTGAATATAAATGCACGCTATGCTTGTCAGATTTATATTTGTAAAAAAAAAAAAAAAAAAATTTGAAAACCATGAAGCCTATTCCTTTAATTTTCATTTAGAAAGTATTTTGTGTTGATCTGCCACCAAATTTGAATAAATTACATCAGTGCTACAAGTCACAAAAAACATTTTTATTTTTGTTGTGACCAGGCTGTTGTTCAAATGTGTTTCTCACCTTTTGATGCTGTAACATGATCACATCTATGTGTCGTCTAGTACCGTGTGCGCAGCTAATCTTATGCGAGACAGAGGTGTAAATAGACGTTTTAATATTGCAACTATTTGACTGTGATTTCTAATACCGCGCAACTAAATTGCAATTTCGGTTTGAAAAAAAGCTGTGTTGAAATTAGAAATCCAGCTTCAGGCTACGTTCTATTAGTGGTTTATTTCCTACCTTTTGTTTTTCGGTGACAGAGAACCCAAAGTCTTGCATTTTAATCAGGTGATGAAACAAGTCTGAGTTAGACATGGGCCAATTACTGACAAAAGGGTTTAAAAAAAATTGCAGTTTGAAAACTGCTAAAACATTTTCCTCCATCCCATTGCTACGGTTTAAAGTCCCTTTAATGAGATGTCAGAAGAGAAAACATGGGACAGTGGTGAACCTTCCCAGGAGTGAGCGGCTAAACTAAAGTGCTCCAGCAGCGCATATGAAGCCTAAACAACATCTAGAGCCCTGCAGGCTTCACTCGCCTGAGCTGAGGTCAATGCTCACGATTCAACGAAAATCTCATCCAAGCAGAGTTCCCACTGCTGACCAGCAGAACCATAAACACTTATTTCACATTTGCTAAAAAAAAAAAAAAAAAAAAAGTAAATAAAAATCTTGATGACCCTTAAGACCTTTGGGGAAAATATTCTCTGACCTGACGAGACCAAATGGGAACTAATATCTGATATAAAATTAACTGCATTTAAGAAAAAGATCATCATACAGGCAGTCTGGCATGGAGCGAGGGTCTGGGGCTGGAAGACATGCCCTTATCGATGGAGCCAAGAATACTGAGCGCTAAAAGAAATAATCCTGAAAGAGAATGTCCAGTCATCGGTTTGTGACCTTAAACACTCGGGTTATGCAGCACAGCAGGAAGTCCACCATGAAAGCAGCCAAACCCAGAGCTAATTCTCACTGAGCGGCTGTGGCATAACTTCAAACGGGTCATTTAGCTGGAAAACCCTCCAGTAGGGCTAATTTAAAACAATTTTGTAAAGAGTGGCCAGAAATTCCCCCTCAACCATGTAAAAGAATTGTTGCCCTTTATGGCAAATGATTTCTTCCCACCAAGGGTGGTGCAACCCCCTTATTAGGTTTAGGGGATAGCACTTTTTTTTTTCACCTCGTATTTGAGCAGTTTTTTTGCTTAATGAATAAAATCGTCATTCAAGTTTTCTTTGCTTTAATAATAGACGTTAGTTTTGATCTATACTGACAAAAAAAAAGAAGAAATCTATGAAATGGACCCTAACAGCTCTGTATAATGTTGCTTAAGTCTGTATCAAAGGTAAAACATTAATGAATAAATGTTATAGGTAACCTGAATATAATTGTAATCTGTCAGAGCAATTTAGCAGCAGTAGGAATAATTAGTCCTTTTCTGCTTTTCATTAAAAGCTAATAGGTTGTGTTTAAATGCTGTGATACTATATTATCCTACTCTGGTACTGGCCCATGTTTACTCAAAACAACATCAAACCGTGTGTTTTTTGTTATTTTTTTAGACAATAAAATCATTAGAAAGTAAAATTAAAAGTAGATTTTTTTTTTTTATTTCCTAATTTATCAGTGTGTTTGTAGGATACTCGAGCAAAACGTTGAGCGCTGTTAAAAATATCCGCTACAAACGGGTCCTGTTTTAGCCTGGCGGTCTAGCAAAGGCACGCATTTTAAAACCAGAATAGCTTTCACGTAACCCAGCTGCGTTGATCTTCATACCAGTCAGCTCGCAGACGAGCGCCGGTTGTTAACCACGTCACCGCGCTCAGACTCATCGTAAGTCAGGCTCTCGTTTTCTGCCCTGCACTCCTACACGGAGTTGGTCAAACATTTCCCTGGGTCCCGGTCTTACTCTCACGTCCCCTCCCCCTGACTGCACTTTGACAACTGAGATCAGCATCCTGTGGGCTTCTCGGCTCGGTTTCACTTACCGCAGAACCTGCCGTGTAAGTCATCAAACGCGACCGGCTGAGCGACCTTTTCTAAACGTAGTTCACAAGAGGTGGGCTGCTTTCAATTCAGGGGAGTTTTTTTTTTTTTTTTCTTTACATCAATAAAATTTGTGCAGTGTCTAACTTAATTTTTCCAGGTCTTCTCAGAAAATAAGACAACAGAGATGTGGCTGTTTGGGCGTGACATTTAATTAAATCAATCCTCGACATGTTAAACCGATGGAAGAAAAGCTGCTCTCAACGCCAGGACGGAATGATTGTGTTTCACTGGGTGTGCAAACTAGTCACCTTTAAGGTACCGTGTGTTGGACGAGCCTGAAATCCCCCTGAGGATCGCTGGGGGTCTCCCATATGAAGAGCCGGACCGCTACGCGTCTTATTCTCCCTGGTGACATAACGCTTGACACACAGCACATCCGGCTCATCGGGTCTTCCTGCTACTTGTTTTGAAGAAGCAGTGGAGATTCGGTTTTCCGTCGTGCTCGACTTTCATTTCCCCGTTCCGTCGTATAAAAGTGGGAATTGTAAGCTCTGTTAAAGCTGGAGAGAAAAACATCGAACCATGTTACCGTTTGATCAAACCAGCCGGTTAATTCCAAGGAAAAACGAGGCCTGTGCCGTTATTTCTACGGTAAGAACGGCCAACGCTGCTAGTTGGAAAAAAGGTTTAACAGCTTTCCACTGGACGCTGCTTGTTAATTATTTACCCCACTAATGATAAAACATTTCCGTCATGCAGTTACGTTTGTGTGGTCGGCGTGATGCGAGTTACCGTAAGCGGGGTCTTGCTGTTGCTGAGGAGTTATTGCTTCCAGTACGCATTAAACCTGGATGTGGTTATAAAATTAATTATTACCTCAAAAAGTATTAATATCCCTCAAACTCTTTATTGCTCATGTAATGGTGTGTTGTCTGGATTTGACTAGCTTGACCAACAAAAAGTAGTGCCTAACTTTACCAAAACAGGATATGGAGTCTTTGTTTTTTTGTTTGTTTTTTTTAAAGAAAGAAAGAAAAAAAAGATTAAACAATATAAAAACTCTGTGGCGCATTTCCACTGCTCAGCCCCCTTTACTCTGATAACCTTAAATAACATCCAGTGAAACCAACTGCCTCTTCCTTCGAGCCAGGTAGGGGCGCAGCAAAGACGTGGAACAAGGCGCTCTGGCCAGATAAGACCATAATATCTTTATCTTTCTTTTTTTTTTTTTTTTTTTTTTGGCCTAACTGCTAATTATGTTTTTGTGGAGAAAGACCAACTCTGCGCATCACTCCCAAGTCACCGTCCCATCTGTGAACATGGTGATGGCAGCATCATGCTGTGGGGAGGAGCTTCTTTAGCAGAGACAGGGACGTTTGTCAGAGTTGATGGGGAAAATGGAGCCTTAACATACAGTCAGAGATACAGTGGCCTAGTCAAAGTCCAGACCTAAATCAGAGGTTTGAAACAAATGCTGTTCTGTTGCCCTCCATACAATATGGCAGAGCTTGCACCATTTTAGCAAGAAGAAATGGCAAAGATGGTCGAGACATACGACAGAGGACTTATAATTGTCTCAGCCCTCAGCAGAGGTGGCTAGTAACTAGTTACATTTACTCAGTTACATTTACATGAGTAACGTTTTGAACAAAATGTACTTCTGGGAGTAGTTTTACTGCACTCCACGTCTTACTTTTACTCAAGTAAATATTATAAAACAATATAGCTAGTCTTGAGTAAAAATTCAATTTTAACTTCACTGAATAAATAACAAAGTTGATAAGATATTGTCATTGGAAGTACTTTGCACTGTCCTAACCTACCATATATACATTAAACTGCTTAGTTTAATAAGTCTTATGTCAAAAAACATTGTTTAGAAAGGTTTTCCTTCTGTCTGAATTTGTTTCTTTGTAATTGTTTGTAAATGGTTAATGTTAGTCATTAAAATATCAGAATTTGTACATAATTAAATATTTTTGCCTGGCCAATATTAAGTTAGCTGTTATAAATATCTACTTAGTACTTGAGTAGCCTTCTTACCAAATACCTTTTTACTCTTACATGACAAATTTCTTGGTTGGGTACTCTTTGCTATGACTAGAGTAAAAATATGTTGCTCCTCCTACATTTCTGTGTCCAAAACAAAGATAAACCGAACAGCAAAAGCCTTAATGCACTGTTGTGTTCTTCCTCCAGGCGCTCTGACCGAGTGCTACGACGAGCTGGGGAATCGATACCAGCTGCCGGTGTACTGCCTCTCCCCTCCCGTCAACATGATCGAAGAGCGCTCGGACGAGCCCGACGGCTCCGACCCGGACTCCGTGACGGCGGACCCATCCACGGGCAGCGCCAGCGACCCCGTTCCCGGCGGCGAGTGCCAGCTGCGGCTCCGGCTCTCCACGGGCCGCGACCTGCGGCTGGCGGTGCGCTCCACGGACACGGTGGGCATGATGAAGCGTCGCCTGCAGAACCTGGAGGGCGTGCCGGCCGCCACGCAGCGCTGGTTTTTCTCAGGTCGGCCGCTGACGGACCGGCTGCGCTTGGACCAACTCAACATTTCCAGGGACTACGTAGTTCAGGTGATCCTAAGCCAGCGGCCCCCGCCGGAGCCCGCCCCGTCCCCCGGACACACAGCGGAGGCGTCCGGGCCAGCGGCGGAGGAAGGAGTGCCTGCCCTGCCTCAAGAGCCCACGCCGGTAGAGAATTAAGCGAAGCCCGGGCCCCGTCGGCGTAAAGCGATGACGAGGGGACGCAGCTGAATTAAAGGCGACTCTCCTTCTCCCCTGTGTTCGTCCGTTGTCTTCGCCGAGAAGGGCTAAGTTAAGGCGGAGGAGCACAAAGACTCTTCTACGGAGAAAAGGCTCCTTGTTTTGGTTTTTACACGTTGAAATTTGGACCTTTTTTTTTTTTAAGTCTTTTTAACTGTTCCTATGGAAACCAAACTACAAAAGAAGAACTTTGTGAGATGGTTACAAGGTTCGCTTCGCAGCCGAGAGGTCAAAGCGTCTCCATGTTGGAAGTTCTGCTCACAGAGGGGGAGCGAAAAGCAGATCTGTCTTTTTCAGGCTGCAGCGTCTGGCCTTCTGTCCTCGGTGCAGACGGCTGAGACGAAAGGGAGACAGTTCAACAATCAAACGTTTTTAATGCATTATAGCAACTAATGGGGGTCACATCTAATCATTTCAGTCAGGGTAGACGAGAAAGCTAACAACTGTGATGAAACTGCTAAGAGATTTTGTCTTTAGTATTGTGAAGAGCCGGCAGTCTGGAAATAAGGCCGGGGGCTGCTGCTGGATTCAAGGCTTCACTTTGATTCACTGAACAGTCAAATTAATCATTTAGAAAAACAGTAAGGTTTGTGTGTGTATGTGTGTTTGTGTGTGTGCGTGTGTGTGTGTGAGGAGGCTCCCACGACCACGTTTATCCATGAGCGAAAAAGGATGGACCTCAGAAACACAGTTGCATATTTTGAATAAAAATAGATTCTTTTTTTAATTAAGAGTTGTCCGGTGTTTTTATGTTTCCTTCATCTTCGTCCAGTCGTTTCCTGTGGGCTGATATATTTATTGTGAATTTACGTTAGAAACATGGGACAGTTTGCATCAAAGACAAAATGTCTACACGCGCATCTATATTGATCGGAATAGGATTGAGAATGTATTTTGTTTCGGTAATTCATAAAAAAGAGAAAAAAAAAAAGTCAAATTCACACAGCGGCTCATAAACATTTCCACCTCTGTTAAAATTCCAGGTTTTGTGATGCAGGAAAATTAGGCTTTGATCATTTCAAACTTTTTTTTTTTCCCCCACTTGCAAACATGACAGTACAGACCAAAAGTTTGGACACACCTTCTCATTCAAAGAATTTTCTTTATTTTTTATGACTATGGAAATTGTAGATTCACACTGAAGACATTAAAACTATGAATTAAAACATGTGGAATTATATACTTAACAAAAAAGCGTGAAACAACTGAAAATATGTCTTATATTCTAGGTTCCTCAATGTAGCCACGTTTTGCTTTGATTACTGTTTCGCACACTCTTGGCATTCTCTGGATGAGTTTCAAGAGGGTAATCACCTGGAATGGTCTTCCTACAGTCTTGAAGGAGTTCCCAGAGATGCTTAGCACTTGTTGGCCCTTTTGCCTTCACTCTGCGGTCCAGCTCACCCCAAACCATCTCCATTGTGTTCAGGTCTGGTGATTGTGGAGGCCAGGTCATCTGGCACAGCACCCTGTCACTCTTCTTTTTGGTCAAATAGCCCTTACAACAGCCTGGAGGTGTGTTTGGACTCATTGTCCTGGTGAAAAAATAAATGATGGTCCAACTAGACGCAAACCGGATGGAACAGCATGCAGCTTCAAGATGCTGTGGTAGCCATGCTGGTATAGTATGTGTCACCAGCAAAGCACCCCCCACACCATCACACCTCCTCCTCCATGCTTCACGGTGGGTACCAGGCAAAGACACGATGGTTGGAACCAAAGAATCTCAAATTTGGACTCATCAGACCAAAGCACTGGTTTCCACTGCTCTAATGTAGTCCGTGGGCCAGAATCTGTAGGACGTCTCCTTAAGAACTTTCGAATGAACTGTCAGGGGGCAACTTTCTTCCACCAGGATAAGTTGCTACACATAGCAGTGATCTCAAAACACCAATGTTCCCACGTTTTCACTTGCACATTAATAAGTTATAGCCGATAAAAAAAATCTAAACTGTGGCGCTCAGGTCCAAGAGGTCACGTTATTCGATTTTTGCTGCTCAGCCAATCAGATTGCTGTATTGTCAGCCGAGCGAGTTCATCAGTTTATCATGGGTGCACCCGTAAGATGTTTGTATGAGTCACTACCACTGAGCTATATAATACACTGGAGTGCTGATTTTGCAGAAAAACTGAAGTCACTGGCTGCCATCTTGCTACTCCGTACTCTAACAGAATCCCACAGGATTTGGTTGCAACAACAAGCAGTTTTCTGGCTGTGTGAAAACGTTTCACAGGTAATTCTACAGTCAGTGGATGTACTAACACTATCAACTACTAGGAAAGTAGGTGCTGAAATATTTTACATGTTATATTAAATATATTTATATGTATATATAAGTATGTGTATATGTATATCTGTATATATATGTATACATATATGTAAAATAAACTAAAATAAAATATGTATACATATATGTAAAATAAACTAAATGTACGCTCTAATTCACCCGTTTTGTCACGGTGTTTGGCAAGAACAGTCCTTTTGCCTACTGGCGTAACCCGGAAGTAGCGCGGACGTCACACGTAAACTACTCTAAAGCTTGAAGAATATTCGAAATGAAATACGCTTCTATACTCCTAAACGTGTTTATAGCTGGGGTATTTTTTATGTACTTTAAGAAATGGTGTATATATTCTTATTTCCCTAACCACAACTGGGAAACATTTTTGCTATTAAAAACACACACACAAGAAAACTAGGTATGTGTGTATATATATATATATATATATATATATATATATATATATATATATATATATATATATATATATATATATATATATATTCTGTATTTATTTGTAAAATATGCAATATGTACGCAATTACAAAGATTTACATAAAGAAACCCCCGCCTCGAAAAAATACATAAGAATAAAAAAGTAAGAAAAACGAAATATTGCCTACCGGAAGTTATTCTGTTCGCGCGTGCGCAAATGAGCTGATGGTACGGATCGTGCTACCGGTACGGATGATCGGGTAGTGACAGTATGCATTTGTTTCCAGACGAAGAAAGTCCAATAATAGCATTTTCAGGTGCCAGTTGGCAGAGATCTTGACGGCAAGGAAAAGAAATATTCCAGACCATCCATCCATCATTCATTTTCTAACACGCTTATCCCCGCTAGGTTTATGGTCTGGAACTTCTCAGTGACCGATAGTGCGTTGCTAGGCAACAAGGAAGCGAGTATGCAAAGCATTCCGGGTAATGTAGTGGTTCATTACAACTATCAAAACGGACACTGAAGCCGGATAAACATGCATAGATAAAATTAAATAAATTCAAAACTCTTGATAAAACATTTAAACAAAAGTTTTTAACTTTTTCGGTTTTGTTAATCATGTTTTAGTTTGTCTTGGGATTTTCTTCCCTCCACCCCCCCCCCCCCCCCCCCTCCAGCCTAATGGAACAGTCCACGGTTAGAACGCTGCGTAAAGCGCGGTAACTAATCAGTTTGTCTTCAAGCCAGGGTCGAACTGGAAGAATTTTCAAAATTTTACCGTTTCGTTTAAATGGTAAGAGTGATCTTTAAGGTTTAAGTATATATTTTTAATGGAATGTAAGCTTGTACAGGCATTTCAGGCTAGATGAATCGTTGTTTATTATGGAGTCCAAAACGACACATTTAACTCGGCAGCAGCGCAGCGAAGATTTTAGTTAACTAACTGATTTTCCTGACATTTTTTAGGCCCAAAAAGACTTATTCAGACTTTATTTTTGTTCAACTGCACAAGGCGGAGGAGCACAAAGACTCTTCTACGGAGAAAAGGCTCCTTGTTTTGGTTTTTTACACGTTGAAATTTGGACCTTTTTTTTTTTTAAGTCTTTTTAACTGTTCCTATGGAAACCAAACTACAAAAGAAGAACTTTGTGAGATGGTTACAAGGTTCGCTTCGCAGCCGAGAGGTCAAAGCGTCTCCATGTTGAAGTTCTGCTCACAGAGGGGGAGCGAAAAGCAGATCTGTCTTTTTCAGGCTGCAGCGTCTGGCCTTCTGTCCTCGGTGCAGACGGCTGAGACGAAAGGGAGACAGTTCAACAATCAAACGTTTTTAATGCATTATAGCAACTAATGGGGGTCACATCTAATCATTTCAGTCAGGGTAGACGAGAAAGCTAACAACTGTGATGAAACTGCTAAGAGATTTTGTCTTTAGTATTGTGAAGAGCCGGCAGTCTGGAAATAAGGCCGGGGGCTGCTGCTGGATTCAAGGCTTCACTTTGATTCACTGAACAGTCAAATTAATCATTTAGAAAAACAGTAAGGTTTGTGTGTGTATGTGTGTTTGTGTGTGTGCGTGTGTGTGTGTGAGGAGGCTCCCACGACCACGTTTATCCATGAGCGAAAAAGGATGGACCTCAGAAACACAGTTGCATATTTTGAATAAAAATAGATTCTTTTTTTAATTAAGAGTTGTCCGGTGTTTTTATGTTTCCTTCATCTTCGTCCAGTCGTTTCCTGTGGGCTGATATATTTATTGTGAATTTACGTTAGAAACATGGGACAGTTTGCATCAAAGACAAAATGTCTACACGCGCATCTATATTGATCGGAATAGGATTGAGAATGTATTTTGTTTCGGTAATTCATAAAAAAGAGAAAAAAAAAAGTCAAATTCACACAGCGGCTCATAAACATTTCCACCTCTGTTAAAATTCCAGGTTTTGTGATGCAGGAAAATTAGGCTTTGATCATTTCAAACTTTTTTTTTTTCCCCCACTTGCAAACATGACAGTACAGACCAAAAGTTTGGACACACCTTCTCATTCAAAGAATTTTCTTTATTTTTTATGACTATGGAAATTGTAGATTCACACTGAAGACATTAAAACTATGAATTAAAACATGTGGAATTATATACTTAACAAAAAAGCGTGAAACAACTGAAAATATGTCTTATATTCTAGGTTCCTCAATGTAGCCACGTTTTGCTTTGATTACTGTTTCGCACACTCTTGGCATTCTCTGGATGAGTTTCAAGAGGTAATCACCTGGAATGGTCTTCCTACAGTCTTGAAGGAGTTCCCAGAGATGCTTAGCACTTGTTGGCCCTTTTGCCTTCACTCTGCGGTCCAGCTCACCCCAAACCATCTCCATTGTGTTCAGGTCTGGTGATTGTGGAGGCCAGGTCATCTGGCACAGCACCCTGTCACTCTTCTTTTTGGTCAAATAGCCCTTACACAGCCTGGAGGTGTGTTTGGACTCATTGTCCTGGTGAAAAAATAAATGATGGTCCAACTAGACGCAAACCGGATGGAACAGCATGCAGCTTCAAGATGCTGTGGTAGCCATGCTGGTATAGTATGTGTCACCAGCAAAGCACCCCCCCACACCATCACACCTCCTCCTCCATGCTTCACGGTGGGTACCAGGCAAAGACACGATGGTTGGAACCAAAGAATCTCAAATTTGGACTCATCAGACCAAAGCACTGGTTTCCACTGCTCTAATGTAGTCCGTGGGCCAGAATCTGTAGGACGTCTCCTTAAGAACTTTCGAATGAACTGTCAGGGGGCAACTTTCTTCCACCAGGATAAGTTGCTACACATAGCAGTGATCTCAAAACACCAATGTTCCCACGTTTTCACTTGCACATTAATAAGTTATAGCCGATAAAAAAAATCTAAACTGTGGCGCTCAGGTCCAAGAGGTCACGTTATTCGATTTTTGCTGCTCAGCCAATCAGATTGCTGTATTGTCAGCCGAGCGAGTTCATCAGTTTATCATGGGTGCACCCGTAAGATGTTTGTATGAGTCACTACCACTGAGCTATATAATACACTGGAGTGCTGATTTTGCAGAAAAACTGAAGTCACTGGCTGCCATCTTGCTACTCCGTACTCTAACAGAATCCCACAGGATTTGGTTGCAACAACAAGCAGTTTTCTGGCTGTGTGAAAACGTTTCACAGGTAATTCTACAGTCAGTGGATGTACTAACACTATCAACTACTAGGAAAGTAGGTGCTGAAATATTTTACATGTTATATTAAATATATTTATATGTATATATAAGTATGTGTATATGTATATCTGTATATATATGTATACATATATGTAAAATAAACTAAAATAAAATATGTATACATATATGTAAAATAAACTAAATGTACGCTCTAATTCACCCGTTTTGTCACGGTGTTTGGCAAGAACAGTCCTTTTGCCTACTGGCGTAACCCGGAAGTAGCGCGGACGTCACACGTAAACTACTCTAAAGCTTGAAGAATATTCGAAATGAAATACGCTTCTATACTCCTAAACGTGTTTATAGCTGGGGTATTTTTTTATGTACTTTAAGAAATGGTGTATATATTCTTATTTCCCTAACCACAACTGGGAAACATTTTTGCTATTAAAAACACACACACAAGAAAACTAGGTATGTGTGTATATATATATATATATATATATATATATATATATATATATATATATATATATATATTCTGTATTTATTTGTAAAATATGCAATATGTACGCAATTACAAAGATTTACATAAAGAAACCCCCGCCTCGAAAAAATACATAAGAATAAAAAAGTAAGAAAAACGAAATATTGCCTACCGGAAGTTATTCTGTTCGCGCGTGCGCAAATGAGCTGATGGTACGGATCGTGCTACCGGTACGGATGATCGGGTAGTGACAGTATGCATTTGTTTCCAGACGAAGAAAGTCCAATAATAGCATTTTCAGGTGCCAGTTGGCAGAGATCTTGACGGCAAGGAAAAGAAATATTCCAGACCATCCATCCATCATTCATTTTCTAACACGCTTATCCCCGCTAGGTTTATGGTCTGGAACTTCTCAGTGACCGATAGTGCGTTGCTAGGCAACAAGGAAGCGAGTATGCAAAGCATTCCGGGTAATGTAGTGGTTCATTACAACTATCAAAACGGACACTGAAGCCGGATAAACATGCATAGATAAAATTAAATAAATTCAAAACTCTTGATAAAACATTTAAACAAAAGTTTTTAACTTTTTCGGTTTTGTTAATCATGTTTTAGTTTGTCTTGGGATTTTCTTCCCTCCCCCCCCCCCCCCCCCCCCCCCCCCTCCAGCCTAATGGAACAGTCCACGGTTAGAACGCTGCGTAAAGCGCGGTAACTAATCAGTTTGTCTTCAAGCCAGGGTCGAACTGGAAGAATTTTCAAAATTTTACCGTTTCGTTTAAATGGTAAGAGTGATCTTTAAGGTTTAAGTATATATTTTTAATGGAATGTAAGCTTGTACAGGCATTTCAGGCTAGATGAATCGTTGTTTATTATGGAGTCCAAAACGACACATTTAACTCGGCAGCAGCGCAGCGAAGATTTAGTTAACTAACTGATTTTCCTGACATTTTTTAGGCCCAAAAAGACTTATTCAGACTTTATTTTTGTTCAACTGCACAAGGCGGAGGAGCACAAAGACTCTTCTACGGAGAAAAGGCTCCTTGTTTTGGTTTTTACACGTTGAAATTTGGACCTTTTTTTTTTTTAAGTCTTTTTAACTGTTCCTATGGAAACCAAACTACAAAAGAAGAACTTTGTGAGATGGTTACAAGGTTCGCTTCGCAGCCGAGAGGTCAAAGCGTCTCCATGTTGAAGTTCTGCTCACAGAGGGGGAGCGAAAAGCAGATCTGTCTTTTTCAGGCTGCAGCGTCTGGCCTTCTGTCCTCGGTGCAGACGGCTGAGACGAAAGGGAGACAGTTCAACAATCAAACGTTTTTTAATGCATTATAGCAACTAATGGGGGTCACATCTAATCATTTCAGTCAGGGTAGACGAGAAAGCTAACAACTGTGATGAAACTGCTAAGAGATTTTGTCTTTAGTATTGTGAAGAGCCGGCAGTCTGGAAATAAGGCCGGGGGCTGCTGCTGGATTCAAGGCTTCACTTTGATTCACTGAACAGTCAAATTAATCATTTAGAAAAACAGTAAGGTTTGTGTGTGTATGTGTGTTTGTGTGTGTGCGTGTGTGTGTGTGAGGAGGCTCCCACGACCACGTTTATCCATGAGCGAAAAAGGATGGACCTCAGAAACACAGTTGCATATTTTGAATAAAAATAGATTCTTTTTTTAATTAAGAGTTGTCCGGTGTTTTTATGTTTCCTTCATCTTCGTCCAGTCGTTTCCTGTGGGCTGATATATTTATTGTGAATTTACGTTAGAAACATGGGACAGTTTGCATCAAAGACAAAATGTCTACACGCGCATCTATATTGATCGGAATAGGATTGAGAATGTATTTTGTTTCGGTAATTCATAAAAAAGAGAAAAAAAAAAGTCAAATTCACACAGCGGCTCATAAACATTTCCACCTCTGTTAAAATTCCAGGTTTTGTGATGCAGGAAAATTAGGCTTTGATCATTTCAAACTTTTTTTTTTTCCCCCACTTGCAAACATGACAGTACAGACCAAAAGTTTGGACACACCTTCTCATTCAAAGAATTTTCTTTATTTTTTATGACTATGGAAATTGTAGATTCACACTGAAGACATTAAAACTATGAATTAAAACATGTGGAATTATATACTTAACAAAAAAGCGTGAAACAACTGAAAATATGTCTTATATTCTAGGTTCCTCAATGTAGCCACGTTTTGCTTTGATTACTGTTTCGCACACTCTTGGCATTCTCTGGATGAGTTTCAAGAGGTAATCACCTGGAATGGTCTTCCTACAGTCTTGAAGGAGTTCCCAGAGATGCTTAGCACTTGTTGGCCCTTTTGCCTTCACTCTGCGGTCCAGCTCACCCCAAACCATCTCCATTGGGTTCAGGTCCGGTGATTGTGGAGACCAGGTCATCTGGCACAGCACCCTGTCACTCTTCTTTTTGGTCAAATAGCCCTTACACAGCCTGGAGGTGTGTTTGGACTCATTGTCCTGGTGAAAAAATAAATGATGGTCCAACTAGACGCAAACCGGATGGAACAGCATGCAGCTTCAAGATGCTGTGGTAGCCATGCTGGTATAGTATGTGTCACCAGCAAAGCACCCCCCACACCATCACACCTCCTCCTCCATGCTTCACGGTGGGTACCAGGCAAAGACACGATGGTTGGAACCAAAGAATCTCAAATTTGGACTCATCAGACCAAAGCACTGGTTTCCACTGCTCTAATGTAGTCCGTGGGCCAGAATCTGTAGGACGTCTCCTTAAGAACTTTCGAATGAACTGTCAGGGGGCAACTTTCTTCCACCAGGATAAGTTGCTACACATAGCAGTGATCTCAAAACACCAATGTTCCCACGTTTTCACTTGCACATTAATAAGTTATAGCCGATAAAAAAAATCTAAACTGTGGCGCTCAGGTCCAAGAGGTCACGTTATTCGATTTTTGCTGCTCAGCCAATCAGATTGCTGTATTGTCAGCCGAGCGAGTTCATCAGTTTATCATGGGTGCACCCGTAAGATGTTTGTATGAGTCACTACCACTGAGCTATATAATACACTGGAGTGCTGATTTTGCAGAAAAACTGAAGTCACTGGCTGCCATCTTGCTACTCCGTACTCTAACAGAATCCCACAGGATTTGGTTGCAACAACAAGCAGTTTTCTGGCTGTGTGAAAACGTTTCACAGGTAATTCTACAGTCAGTGGATGTACTAACACTATCAACTACTAGGAAAGTAGGTGCTGAAATATTTTACATGTTATATTAAATATATTTATATGTATATATAAGTATGTGTATATGTATATCTGTATATATATGTATACATATATGTAAAATAAACTAAAATAAAATATGTATACATATATGTAAAATAAACTAAATGTACGCTCTAATTCACCCGTTTTGTCACGGTGTTTGGCAAGAACAGTCCTTTTGCCTACTGGCGTAACCCGGAAGTAGCGCGGACGTCACACGTAAACTACTCTAAAGCTTGAAGAATATTCGAAATGAAATACGCTTCTATACTCCTAAACGTGTTTATAGCTGGGGTATTTTTTTATGTACTTTAAGAAATGGTGTATATATTCTTATTTCCCTAACCACAACTGGGAAACATTTTTGCTATTAAAAACACACACACAAGAAAACTAGGTATGTGTGTATATATATATATATATATATATATATATATATATATATATATATATATATATATATATATATATATATATATATTCTGTATTTATTTGTAAAATATGCAATATGTACGCAATTACAAAGATTTACATAAAGAAACCCCCGCCTCGAAAAAAATACATAAGAATAAAAAAGTAAGAAAAACGAAATATTGCCTACCGGAAGTTATTCTGTTCGCGCGTGCGCAAATGAGCTGATGGTACGGATCGTGCTACCGGTACGGATGATCGGGTAGTGACAGTATGCATTTGTTTCCAGACGAAGAAAGTCCAATAATAGCATTTTCAGGTGCCAGTTGGCAGAGATCTTGACGGCAAGGAAAAGAAATATTCCAGACCATCCATCCATCATTCATTTTCTAACACGCTTATCCCCGCTAGGTTTATGGTCTGGAACTTCTCAGTGACCGATAGTGCGTTGCTAGGCAACAAGGAAGCGAGTATGCAAAGCATTCCGGGTAATGTAGTGGTTCATTACAACTATCAAAACGGACACTGAAGCCGGATAAACATGCATAGATAAAATTAAATAAATTCAAAACTCTTGATAAAACATTTAAACAAAAGTTTTTTAACTTTTTCGGTTTTGTTAATCATGTTTTAGTTTGTCTTGGGATTTTCTTCCCTCCACCCCCCCCCCCCCCCCCCCCCCTCCAGCCTAATGGAACAGTCCACGGTTAGAACGCTGCGTAAAGCGCGGTAACTAATCAGTTTGTCTTCAAGCCAGGGTCGAACTGGAAGAATTTCAAAATTTTACCGTTTCGTTTAAATGGTAAGAGTGATCTTTAAGGTTTAAGTATATATTTTTAATGGAATGTAAGCTTGTACAGGCATTTCAGGCTAGATGAATCGTTGTTTATTATGGAGTCCAAAACGACACATTTAACTCGGCAGCAGCGCAGCGAAGATTTTAGTTAACTAACTGATTTTCCTGACATTTTTTAGGCCCAAAAAGACTTATTCAGACTTTATTTTTGTTCAACTGCACATTTACGATGCACATTTGAGCGAAATTTATTTTTTAAAATCGTTCTAACGTCTCTCAACGGTTAAATTTCCCGCCGTTAATGCAAACAGTCACGTGATCCGGGAACCCGTTAGAGCCACTGAGCTATCGTACTGGTAGCACGATCCGTACCATTAGCTCATTTGCACACGCGCGAATGGAATAACTTCTGGGTCGCCAAAAAATAATGTAATTACGGTACTGAAAATACTTATTTCTATACTTCAGTGTTTCCCGCAGGAATTTGCTTAGACAAGGCGGTGAGTTGTCGGCCGGAACAAGTTTTGCGCGGGGGGGCGTCTGCATCGATGCAGACGCCGACGGTGAAGTCGACCTACTTCTCGCTTCAAAGTAGCCATGTATTTTTTCCTGTTTTTTTTTTTTAACGTCAAATAAACATGCAAGCATATTTTTTTTTTTGTAACATTGGCGAGGCGGTGGCCTGAGTTTGACCGCCTTGCCAAGATAGTGCTGCGGGAAACACTGTACTTAAATCATTAAAGAATGCTAAACTATATTGTATAGAAAATATTTAAGATTTTTCTGGAAGACACTGATGGACCCTGTCTACCCTTGTTAAAGGCTTACTTTTTTAAAATGCATTTATTAGGCGAGGCGGTGAGTTGGTGGGGGGACAACAAGTTTTGTGCGGACCGACTGGGGGGGGGGCAACGATGACAACTTTTGCGCGGGGGGCGGCTATCCATGTGTTTTTTTCCCCCTGCCATTCACTATATACATGGCGAAAGCAACAACAAAAAACTTTGTGTTAACATCAAATAAACATGCTAGCATATCCAGTTAGTTTTTTTTTTTTTTTTTTTTTTTTTTTTGGAATGTTGGCAAGGCCTCGCCCGAAAAATGGATACGCCACCCGCCGCGCGCAAAAGTTGTTGTCGATATATATATGTATATATATATATATATTATATGATATATCTATATATATATATATATCTATATGTGTGTGGGTGTGTGTGTGTGTGTATCTATATATCTATATATATATATATATATATAGGTACACACACACACACACACACAATATATATATATATGATATATATATATATATATATATATATATATATATATATATCTCACCCGACCAAACTGGGTTTATGAAAAACAGACACTCTTTTTATAGAGCTGCCCTGGAAAAGGACTACGAGGAGGTGGGAATAAACTCTATCCAGGAAGAAGATGAAGAAGGGGAGGTGTACTAGACCAGCCAGCGAGTCGTTAGGTTTTTTTTTTTTTTTTTTTTTTTAAGTAAGTAAGAAAAAAGGAAAACACATTTCAGTTCATCTTTGGTAATAAGTGATTTATTTTTTTAAAACGTTTTCTATGCGACCAGCTTGTGATTTTATTTTATTATTTTTAACTCTCTCTCCAGCGTGAGTGCATCTCCGTCCACGTGAGCCAGGCAGGCGTCCAGATCGGGAACGCCTGCTGGGAACTGCCTTGAACACGGGATCCAGCCGGACGGCCAGATGCCGAGCGACGTGACCATCGCAGGAGGAGGCGACTCGTTCAACACCTTCTTCGGTGAGACCTGGGCGGGGAAGCACGTCCCCAGAGCCGTCTTTGTGGACCTGGAGCCCACCATCGTCGTCGAGTAGCATCTTGTTTGGCCTCAGCCGTAACCGAAGCCAATAAATCGCTGATTAAAACGAGCGTCTCTCCTCAGATGGAGTGCGCAGCTGTTCCACCCCGAGCAGCTGATCAGCGGGAAGGAGGACGCCGCTAGCACCTACGCCATCGGGAAGGAGATCGTTGACCCGGTTCTGGACAGGATCCGCAAACTGGTGGGTAGACGCGTGTCTGAGGACCATGTTAACTGGTTCTGGTGAACGTGAGCTGAGTAATCCTGCTGTCTCTGAAGTCGGCTGAGAAACGTTCTGAAGCCTCCATCTTGTTTCCGTCCTAAGGCGGACCAGTGCACCGGGCTTCCTGGTCCTCCACAGCTTCGGTGGAGGAACCGGCTCCGGTTTCACCTCCCTGCTGATGGAGCGCCTGTCAAGAAGTCCAAGCTGGAGTTCGTTGTCTACCCGGCGCCTCAGTTGTCCATAGCCGTGGTGGAGCCCTACAACGCCATCCTCACTACCCACGCCAACCTGGAGCACTCGGACTGCGCCTTCATGGTGGACAACGAGGCCATCTACGACATCTGCCGCAGGAACAGACATCGGCCGTCCCACCTTCACCAACCTAAACAGGGTGATCAGCCAGACCGTGTCCTCCTTCACCGAGGCCTGGGCCCGGCTCGACCACAAGTTTGACCTCATGTACGCCAAGAGGGCCTTCGTCCACTGGTGCGAGGGCGAGGGCGTGGGCGTGGGCGAGGGCATGGAGGAGGGCAAGTTCACCGAGGCCCGAGAGGACGTGGCTGCTCTGAAGAAGGACTACGAGGAGGTGGGAATGAACTCTATCCAGGAACAAGATGAGGAGTACTAGACCGGCCAGCGAGTCGTTAGGTTTTTTTTTTTGTTTTTTTTTACAGGGTTCCCACAGGTCCTTGAAAGTTTGTGAATCTGAAAAAATTAATTCAAGGCCCTTGAAAGTTCTTGAAAACAGCCAAAAAAACACCTTGTCCTTGAAAGTCCTTGAATTTTTTTGTGGGGTTGAAAGTTCACATGGATGACGACTCATGTGTCATTATTTTACTACCACACGATCTTTTAAAATTATGTTGATTCTGCAGACTTTTAATTTGCAAAAGTACGTTCGCTCTTCTTCGTTAGTTGGTAGGCTACGGTTTAGGCCTATGTGCGTCCAATAGGTTACATTCACGCAGTGTTGCCAACTCAGCGACTTTTCAGACCCCTCCAGCGACTCTTTTTCAAAAAAGCGACTAGCGACAAATCTAGCGACTTTTGGAGACTCCTACGTGAAAGCACGTATCGTTCATACTCTTGTCCTCCAGGGGCAGGTGCTGCTGTGGGGCGCCTCCCCCGTTCTCCTGCTACCGCAGGAGTCCCTCTCAGCGCTGCAGTCAGAGCAATGATGATCAATATCAATGTAGGCTATAAATTAAGTCCACTTTCTTGCATTGCTTCTGACCCAACAACTTCTATGCCGTTTAGTCTTTTATTGAATTTGCATTGTATTAAAATATGATAACCTATTCAGCGGTCACAGTAGGTAAATGCCGCCACGTGTGGTCCTTGAATTTGATTAAATTGGTCCTGGAAAGTCCTTGAAAGGTCCTTGAATTTGATGTTCACCAAGGTGTGGGAACCCTGTTTTTAAGTAAGAAAAACGAAAGCACATTTCAGGTAATAAGTGATTTTTTTTTTTTTTTTCACCGTTTTCTATGCGACCTGCTTCAGAAAGTTATGATTTTATTTTATTATTTTTAACTCTCTCTCCAGCGTGAGTGCATCTCCGTCCACGTGAGCCTGGCAGCCGTCCAGATCGGGAACGCCTGCTGGGAACTGCCTTGAACACGGGATCCAGCCGGACGGCCAGATGCCGAGCGACGTGACCATCGGAGGAGGAGGCGACTCGTTCAACACCTTCTTCGGTGAGACCTGGGCGGGGAAGCACGTCCCCAGAGCCGTCTTTGTGGACCTGGAGCCCACCCACCCGGCGCCTCAGTTGTCCATAGCCGTGGTGGAGCCCTACAACGCCATCCTCACTACCCACGCCACCCTGGAGCACTCGGACTGCGCCTTCCTGATGGACAACAAATTGGACTACGAGGAGGTGGGAATGAACTCTATCCAGGAAGAAGATGAAGAAGGGGAGGGCGAGTTTTAAGATAAAGTTTTATTAAAGTTTAAAATAATTTTAATAATAATAATACATTTGGAGGTAAGGTTTATTTGATCTTTTGGGCTTGTAAGATGTTCTGTACAATAAAAGAATAAAGCAATATTTTGTTATGGCTCTGTCAGTAACCTCAAGGGAAAACATTTTCAACAGGCAAACAGCAAAAAATTAAATTGTTTTTAAGAACAAAATTGTAATGATCTGAGTGGGGATGAAGTATTCATATATATATATATATATATATATATATATATATATATATATATATACATACATACATACATACATACTAAGGCTGCACCAGTTTTGCAACATGGTGCAGCCTTAGTTTATAGAAGGCAGATACAAGTAGTGAAATCAGCCAGAATACATTTCCATGCAGCACAGGAATGAGGCATCTTCTCTGATTCACGTTCACAATAACAGAACTCAACTTTTTTCTGCCGCATACAATATGGTGGTGACGTTGACGTGCGAACCTGCGCCCGATGACGCGTCTACGTACATGATGTCTGTGCTAAGGACAGGCAACAAGCAGAAGAGACTTGTTTGGGCTAAAGAACACAAGGAATGGACATTAGGCCGGCGGGCCAGAATCTGTAGGATGACTTTTCATATGAACTGTCAGGGGGCAACTTTCTTTCGCACTAATATATATATATATATATATATATATATATATATATATATATATATATATATATGTATATGTATATGTGTATGTATATATGTATATGTGTATGTATATATGTATATATATATGTATATATATATATATGTATGTGTATATATATGTATGTATATAGATATATATATATAATTATAATGTGTGTGTATGTGTTATGAATATAAGGATCGATTTGTTAAATCTAAACATTGTGGTCTTCATTATTTCATAAAACCGTGTCACATGTGAACCTTTAGAAGCAGACTTTTTGGGGGAGTATTAAAGAGGTAAAGTTAATAATATGAGAAAAAAAGTCTTAGGTCAATAAAGTAAAAAAAACAACAACACAAAAGTGATGATGTTATGAGAAAATCGTCATATTATGAGAATTAAGAGGGAACATTTCCAGAATAGTCACAGTTTGCAGAATTATTTCACTCCTGGAGTAATAGGGCCAGGTTAGATTATTTTAAATATTTTTATTCTTTAGGAGTATAAAGTCAGGAGAATGAATCTAAAGGGATACGAAAATAAACTTGTAATATTACAAAAAACAAAAATACTACGAATACAAAGTATATTCAGAGATTAAAGTCCCTCTGATACTGTTTAAGTGACTGAGTAACTGCAGATTTGCCACATTAAAGATGGCGGACGCTCTGACGCATCGCAGCATAGGCAGAACCCGCCCAATGACGCGTCTACTCTTATATTATGTCTATGGTCCTTAGCAGTGGTTTGCTAGCAGCTATATTATCATGAAGGCCTGATTCACACAGTCTCCTCTTAACTAGAGATGTGTCTGCTGCTAGAACTCTGTGTGGCATTGACCTGCTCTCTAATCTGAGCTGCTGCTGTTAACCTGCCATTTCTGAGGCTGGTGACTCGGATTAATTTATCCGCTTGGTCTTCCTTTCCTGGTTTCTTTGTAGCGCTTGATGGGGGGTTTTTTTTGCGACTGTCCTTGGGGACACCTCCAAAGTTTTCCCAATTTTTTCGGACTGACTGACCTTCATTTCTAAAAGTGATGATGGCCACTCGTTTTTCTTTACTTAGCTGCTTTTTTTCTTGCCATAATACAAAGTCTAACAGTATTCAGTGGGACTGTGTACCCACCTGACTTCTGCACAACACAACTGATGGTCCCAACCCCATTTATAAGGCAAGAAATCCCATTTATTAAACCTGACAGCAGACACTTGTGAAGTGAGGACCATTTCAGGTGACTACCTCTTGAAACTCATCC
The DNA here is from genome assembly GCF_011125445.2 of Fundulus heteroclitus. Lineage (NCBI taxonomy): Eukaryota > Metazoa > Chordata > Actinopteri > Cyprinodontiformes > Fundulidae > Fundulus > Fundulus heteroclitus. Next base: position 15,681,445 of record NC_046371.1, on the reverse strand, counting down.
AGAGAATGCCAAGAGTGTGCGAAGCAGTAATCAAAGCAAAAGGTGGCTACTTTAAAGAACCTAGAATATAAGACATATTTTCAGTTGTTTCACACTGTTTTGTTAAGTATATAATTCCACATGTGTTAATTCATAGATTTGATGCCTTCTTAGTAAATCATCAGTTATAATGAATCTGATTAACCTGAGATAAAGTTCAGCTGTCCTTGTTTTGATTTTCCTGACATTTCCTGCTTGGCATCCATTAGCTAAAGGACAAGGGAACAAAATGTTGCTTTTGTTCAAAGGTCTCAGGCAGAAGAAAGGTACTGAAGAGAAGAAAAAAAACCTGCAGCATTACACAAACAGTGTGGTTCAGCAAAGAGAGTGGATGATAATTGGAGATAATATGGAGCAACATCAAGATGGCTACTTCTCTGTCTGACCAATTTAAAAGAGGCCAGCAGCAGTTTTAGACGAGGACTAGTTGAGTTATGTCTAGATAAGGGATCTGCAACTCGTGGCTCTTTGGACCTCCCACAGAGGCTCTAAATAACTTTGCCTAAAATTATACAGAAACAATGTTGTTGTTGTTGTTGTTTTTTTTTTTTTTACATATAGCTATATCAAATAAAGTTTTATCAGTTTGTCTTTTTTTTTCTTTGAATAATTGGATTCAATTTCCACAAAAGAATCAACGCTGAAAAAAGCCAGTAATGTACTTTCTTGCTTTTTTTATTAATTTATTTTTCTTGTCATTAGGTTGGAAAATGTGCTCTTTTTTTTTTTTTACATCATTTTCTCAAAAATATGAACGTCTTATCCTTTGTTTTGTTTGATGTTTTTCTTTATTTTAAAACTAAAATAGACATAAAATGGTGGCCCCTAATAAATTATTCAGGTTATTATTGGAAAAAGATAATTCATTTCAGTAACTCAATTTACTAAATGGAACACATCAAACTGATAAATTACCCACAGACTGATGTTTTCAAGCCTATATTTCTGTCATGAGTTTCCTCGAATAGTGAATGAAAACATTTAGGATCAGAATATTATGTCTGACCAATTTAAAAAAAACCCAAAAAAATACATGTTTTATACAGAAATATGGCCTATGATAATAACAATAATTAATGATATGTAATGACACGTGAGCATAATGTTAATTATGTTTACTTAATGGCTAATTTAGAAAGATTTAATCTGACAAACAAACCTAATCGGAACATAATTCTAGTTTACTGAATAGAAATGTAGATATTTTAAGTTTTCTTTTTGTAAAAGGTCATGTAACATTTGTGGCATTAAGCATTTTATTTAGCTCTTTGAATTGTAAAGGCGTCTTACCCTGGTCTAGAATAAGGCATAAGGGTTGCTAAAATCTCTGAAAAGAGAATACTTTTCTTTGGATGCACGGCTTGTTTTTGTCAAGGTTCGGTGACGTTCTGAAAATCCACAAGTGCTGCTAGAAACCTGTTAGGAAGCTAAAGATGAATCCAGATTAAATTCTTCAGAATCACAAAGAGCCCAAGCATACGTCTAAAACAAGAAAAAAAAAACACAAAGGTTTTTGGATTGGCTTAGCTGGAGTCAATTGTGTCAGAAAATTTGCTGGAACGCCTGAAGAGGAACCGTTTTGACTCATTTGGAGAACTCTGGCCAGGCACAGTCAACAAAGAAAGTCTTGATGAGGGATGTGAGAAATCCGATCAAAAAGGTTCTCCAAAAAAAGCTTTAATTGAACTCTGTACACGTTTGTGCGTCACCATTTTTATTTTTGTTACACATCTCTTTAAATTCAACAGAATAAATCTCTCATTAAAGTTTGGAAATCATTCATATTGGTCTCATTTTTCACGTCACATAAAGCTGGAATCTAAAGACGGGAGTGAGCGCTTCTGAGAGCCGCAGTGGTCGTCGAAAAAACGCTGAAACACCGTTGGGTTTCTTTCATGCCGCTCAGTATAAAAAAGTTAAACATTTTCCCTACAATATGCAAAACTAAGCAAGTCATCCACCGGCATCAAAATCAACAGTTTTCCACCCACTAATCCTTCATGCAGACATGATGATGATCTAATATAATGACAGAAAAAAATCCTGATAAGCATTAAAGAAAAAGAGAAATTGTTGCCACATGTTTCCTGTCTAGATGTTGACTGGATCCTGCGTGTAAAAGAAAAGACCACCCATCCATGATCTTTTGATCCTCGCAGGGTCAAAAGGGTGGGGGGGGGGGGGGGGGGTGCTGGTGCCTATCTCCAGCGTTCATTAAGTGAGAGGCAGACCGCTCGGCGGTCCATCGCAGGGCAACACATAACCTGACAAACAACTATGCACACACTCATCATACCTACGGGTAATTTGCAGAGAGACCAGTTAACCTGCCAGTCGTGTTTTTCGGACTGGGGGAGGAAGCCGGAGTACCCGGAGAGAACCCAACCCGTACATGCGATGGGGAGAACGTGCTGATAACTGCACCAGGCAGTGGAGGCCAGGCCAAGACCAGCAAATGCTGTTTAAATTAGCAACTTTCTAACTCCAGTCATCCAGAAAACCACTTTTTTTCAAATGTCTGAGTTACCGTCACCAAGTTCTGCAGAGGCCCAGCAATGAGGCGTTCATCAGGTGTGCGGGAACAGGGTGGCCTCTAAAAGTTAAGGACACCCTGGCTAGGCTGATTTATTTCTAAATCAGCCTAAATCAACCTGCGTGAAGAATTAAACTTCCATATTTGATATATTCACAGTATCCGTTAAAGATAGAAAATAAGTAGTTTTGGACAAGTTGGTGTGAAAACCCAATACACACTATACTTCAATACTGAAGTAATTATTCCTAAGACGAATGGCATTTGAGACACAGGAATAATAAAAATGTCGATCTGTTTTTTTTTTTTGTTTTGTTTTTTTGGCTGCACAGTGGCGCAGTGGGTAGCGTTGGTGCCTTGCAGCGAGAAGGTTCTGGGTTCAAATCCAACCCTGGGTCTTTCTGCATGGGGTTTGCATGTTCTCCCTGTGCATGCATGGGTTCTCCCCGGGTACTCCAGCTTCCTCCCACAGTCCAAAAAACATGATGGTTAATTGGCTTCTCTAAATTCTCCTTAGGTGTGAATGTGTGCGAGAATGGTTGTTTGTCCTGTCTGTCTCTGTGTTGCCCTGCGACAGACTGGCGACCTGTCCAGGGTGTACCCCGCCTTTCGCCCAGTGAACGCTGGAGATAGGCACCAGCAACCACCTTGTGACCGCAGCGGGGCTAGACGTGTCGGAAGATGGATAGAATTTACTATTAATACACATTTCTCTTATATATCAAACTCTTGTGTCCAAACCCTTCAGTTTTTGACCCGCAGACCACTATGACTTAAACTGTCTTGATTGAAATGGATAACAATAACACTTCCAAAAGCCTTAACAGTAATTCTGCTTACAAATCAATTGTTGTGACTCCACTTATACAGGTTTCTTCAGAGAACGGTAGCAGACGGTGGTGGCTGAGGCCTGGCAGGACCTCTGGCTGAGGACTCTGTAGTTGTTGTAAGACGATGCTCTATAACAGGGGTGTCAAACTCATTTCTATATGGGGCCCCTTTGGGGTCATGAAGTCATTAAAAGGGCCGTTTGCACGTGTATAGACGATACTTTTCAGAATTTCATTCCAGTTCACATAGAAGTATAAAAAATGCACAGTAACATAAAAGTAGCAACCTTAGGCCCAGTTTATACAGTTTATCTGCAAAACAAAAGTTGATATTGGGGTGAGTTACACTTACAGGAGGAACAGTTTTAGCCACTTTATACACTTTAAAAGGATATATGCCTCTACTTTATGACATGATATGCCTTTTTTTTTGGCTCTTGAGGGCCGGATAATTTACCTCGACGGGCCGGATTCGGCCCGCGGGCCTTGAGTTTGACACCTGTCACCTGTTTGACACCTTTTTTCATTTTGTGAAAAAAAAAAAAAAAAACAGAACCAACCTTTATCAATTTGTTAAGCTTTTTCTGTTTTTTTTAAGCCGCATGCTCTGATGCTGCCACCCTAACAGACGGTTTCACTGGATTTCCGGAGATCTTCTCGGTCTGACTCACAGTCGACTTCTGCCCTAGACTTTGGGACCTGCTCCAATAAGCAGCAGTAAAATAAATTAATCATGAGAGGTTACGTCCTCTTTATTTCCCCATTTTATTTTCAGTTTTCATTTTTTTTTGTCTTTACATTCGGTCACTGCTGCCTGGCCTCCAGAAAAATGATAGACAGAGGTTCTGGTAGAGGAAGGCAGGAGATGTGGTGATCCGTTCCAGCTGATTGTTGACACGCTTCTCACCGTTACCTTGATTCCTTCAAATACACGTCCTGTACACTTAGTGAAGGAGCTCAGTTGTCTTCTTCTTCCTGGCTGACACCTCAGTACATGTTGAGACCGTCCTAGGTTCACTGTTAACGAGGACACGGGTGTTCTAGCACCTTTCAGCCAATGGCAGGCTTCAGGCTGGTTGGTTCCTGGGTTCTTCTCCCAGAGATTGTAACAAATTTCCTTTAATGGGTCAGTTGGGGGTCAGATGTCTGAAACTCTGGGTGTTTCAGTTCCTACGAGCCGCGTCGGGCCGTGAAAATCGGCAAACTGCACCAATTTTGGCCACGCATCGAGGTCAGACGTCTAGTTAGGTTGTTGATGGCCACGAAAAGAACGTGGTGGTGGTGGTGGTGGTGGTGCAGCTTGTTGAGGCCCATTAAAGCAAATGTTAGTGGGAGAGTATATCGTATTCAAAAAGTTCACACTACGTCCAGGTTAGAGGCTGAAAATAACGAATGCCACGTTCAGACTCGTCCGACTTAAATTTAGAAACAAGGCCGAGAGCTTTTTGGGGAAGTGGATAAACAAAAGGCTCAAGTTTTGCGCTTGGGGGAAAAGGTTTGCTTTTATCCACGAGAAGAAAGGAGATCTCCCTTCCTTCTATTGAAAGGTTTTCAAAGCTGCTTTTGCTTTTTTTTTTTTTTTTTTTTTAAACCCTCCCCATATCTGAAAGTGCAAATCTGAGTCAGAGGGAAAGTGGTTTGGCAATTCCTTGCAGAGCGAAAAATTAAGAGAAAGTGAGAGGTCAGAGATGATTTAATTTGAAACCACAGAACGCGCTTTGCTCCTGTCACAGTCATACGTCGCCTTTTTTTGTTTACAGGCTGAAACGATTTGAAAGGAAACGTTTGGGTCCAAGTGGAAGGTTTATTTATAAGAAACGCTCACTAAATGTTAGGGGGTCACGTTGCAGGCTGGAGAACTATTAAGAAACCCCCCTCTTTCGATTATAAACCATCCCTTGTTCTTTGTATTCATCAATTCTTCTTTCCTAATAAAATCCAGGAGTTTCTGTTTGGGATTTTTGTACCTTGACGTATTTCCAACATCATCTTGTTCCAAAGAATTCCCACGGCTGTGTTTCAGTGTCATCCATCAAACAATCGAAGCGCTTCAGTTCCCTTCCAAGGAGATTTCTCTGTGGTGGTCTCACTTCCTCCCTGCTGTGGCCGGCGTAGCGGCTTACTGAGCAAGCGTGCAGTTTTTATGTGGAACATAAACCGATCCTTTATTGTAGTCATTTGTTGCCTTCCGCGTGATTGCCCCGTTTATTGGGGGGGGGGTCACAAATTAAACGCATCGCACGTCAAATGTCAGCGGTGAAAAACCCTCACTACTGGTTAACGAAGTCAGAACCACCAACTGGGAGGATCTGTTTTTTTTTTTAATGAAGTGACGTAGAAATTAAACCAACCCCCTGCATGCATGCTCTCACACACAGGGCTTTTTTTTTTTTTTTTTTTTTTTTTTTGGTCTTCTGCTTCTGTGGTGCATAAATACTCCAGCGGCTTTGCTGGGTTCAGACAGACAAGACAAAGCCCCTTTCTGATCTGCTTTCAAGTTCAACGTTTTGCATCGAGCCGCAGAGCCAAGGTAAAGTAAGCTTCAGTTTTATTTATTTTTATTTATTTTTTTTGTCATGGTGTTTGGTTATATTGTACATGCTGTTGATTTCATTCAGATATCAGTGAAAGAAATGAAGGATTGATGACGTTTTATTATGAATTATCACAGTATTGACTTTATATATGTTTAAAAATTAAAAATTCCAACTTTCTCATACCCCTTTTTATATAAGGGGAAATTTTCTTGCCGGTTAAAATATTGCCAAGCTTTGAAATACTCATAAATAGCCAATGCTGCTGTATGGCCCTTTTTTTTTTTTTTTTTTTTTTTTTTTTTAAAAACAGGTTCTTAACCCAAACTCATCAGGTGAAAATAAGTGTTGGATGAAAAGAAACTAGAAACATTGCATTTTTATCAAATTAAAGCTTAGTTCTTTAACTCTCCTTCAAATGTGCTGTTTTCTCCTCCCTTTATTTAAGAAATACTTGCTATTTGCTGCTTTAAACACTGAGGTGCTGCTGACCCGGTTTAAACCCCGTCACACACCTCAGAGCAGCCCATTCTTGTCATCCCTTTGACTTTTTTCCTCGTCTCCTGCAGATGCGACTGTTGCTCCTGTGGCTCCTGTGCACCGGCCTTCGCTTCGCCAGCTCCGTGGTCGACCAGCCCAACATCCAGACTCTAATGGACAACGGTTTGTCTCTCTTTTCTGTGCTTTCCCCTTTTTCTTTGCCACCCCTGCGTTAAATATTAACCCACCCTTTGTTTCCTTTTACGATGGCTCCAGTGATGGTGGTGCGCGTGCCTCACGCTCACGGCAGCATGGTGGAAGTCCCCATGACCTGTGGAGACCCTTATCAGCACAAGGATGTGTTTTGGAAGAGAAACGGTAATAAAACAGTTTGGCATTGGCGTTATATGTAGCACGCCTTTTACTGGTAAACCCATCGATGACCTAACCGGTGGGCTCTTGAACAATGACAGTTCCTTCGCGCGTTGCCTCGGCAGTGTGAGCAAACAAAGACAAAGGAAGTTTACGGGCCTAACTGGGAGGAACATGCTTGTTACTAAAGCCCGTGTTTTCTCAGAGGAGGAACTGACGCCGGCTCTGCGGGGGAACCAGATCACGGTGCTGGTGAAAGAGATGAAGGCGGGAAACTACTCGTGTCACCTCAGGTCAAGCGGAGAATACCTGAACCACACGCTGGTCCTGGTCCAGCTGGACCCAGACAACAGGACCGTCATACTGGAGGAGAGATCCCCCGAAGAAGGTGAGACGAGGAAGACGAAGGTATGGATGGGAGAGAATCACAGATCAGGAGGCGCAGGATAAGACAGATGACCGTGGGCTGGATGCTGCTGGTGTGCCAAAAGTCAGGATATGGTAGAGAAAGGGGTTGTTAGAGAGGGAGAAGTGAAAATACATGTTGTTTTTTTGGTTACGCTTAAATGTTTTAGATCATCACATAAGTTTTATCATTAGATCAACGATAACTTCAGACGATAATGCAGTTTTCAAATGATGATTTCATTTGTTAAGGCAAAGAGTGATCCAAACCAACCCTCCTATGTAAAAAATGGCATTATTTCCTGAACACTGTTGGGAGCAATGGCTGCCAACACGTGTATGTGGGGCTAATAGCAATTAGTCTTTTACATGCCTATGGAGGAATTTTAACCCACTCAGTCCCAGTGGAGGGTTTTCAAGCGTGTTTGTAGTCATCCCACAGCATCCTCATCAGATGTAAAACCAGGCTTTGACTAGGCCACTATAAAACCTTCTTGGGGGCCGGTGGGACAGGCCTTTATGTTTATTATTTTTTTGTTTTGTCCTTGGAACTCCCATGCCATTTTTTTTTTTTTTTTTTTTTTTTTTGCTCTGTCTCTTTCTTATTTTCAAGTCACAAACTCTGTCCTTACCTGTGGCAGCTCAGGCCTGCTTTGCTGCAGATATGGTTCCGGGTTCTGTTCTGAACTCTCGGATAAGTTGTCGATACGCTCTTGCAGTAATTTTGGTAGAACTGGGAAGAATCTGTAATGGCTCTGTAACCCTTCCTATAATGATAGATCATGTCAGGTGTATTTAGATCGGATGTTGTCTTAGATTTTTAAATCTTTCACACTTGCAAAAATAGACCTAAAAATAAGAATTTTTTTTCTTGAAATTAATGTATTTTTCCTTGATTTGAGCAGGTAAATTGGACTATTTGCCAATGGAATAAGATTTTTGCACTTAAAATAGGAACAATTCATTTCAATAATCTTATTTCAAGTGCAATATATCTAATTATCTTATTTTAGGGGTTAAAAATAATCATTCCATTGGCAAATAATCTTATTTACCTGCTCAAATCAAGGGCAAATACATTAATTTCAAGAACATTTTACTCATTTTTAGTTCTCTTTTTGCAGTGCAGCCTAAGTAAAATGTATTTTGGCAAGTTTTATGCTCGGTGATAATAATCAATCAAATAACAATCAAACATTGATTTGAAATGTATTAGAATCCAAAGTAAGCTTTACAGTGGCAGTGTGCAGTTCTTAGCACTTTTGCATTGCCATAAGAGGGTCCTCGGTTCAAATCTTGGTGGTGGGCTTTCCTCATGGAGTCCCTGATCATCTGTGGCTTCTGTCGTGGTTCTCCGGTAGTTTAGAATCTCCCATTAAGGTGACAAGCATGTTTTTGGACTACGGGAGGAAATCATAGGAAATCCACCCTTGCAAGGACAGAACAACCACAGATACGAACCCAAGAAGACCCTCTTCCTGTGAGGTAGCTCAATGCTCCTCCCATTGCCAATTCCAATATTCCAAACATTGCCAATGCTCAAGGGTCGTGGCAATGTAGGAAAAGTTGTATCAGACAACTGGAAAGTTGTGAGTTTAATTCTAGCCATATGCCAAAGCATACTTAGCCAATGGCTAGGTTACCTCCAGATCTGTGTACCAGTGTGTAAACGTGACTTTGGTGTAAAATGCCTGTAGCATTTCTATGGCGAAAAGATAGCTAAGCTCAGTCCACTCCTCATTTTTTTCCTGCAGGTTACATCCACTGCTCGGCAGTGAACTACAAAGGCTCTTTCGGCTGCACCTGGAGGAAGACGCAGCACAGATCCCACGCTGCCATGCTCCTGGTGAAGGCGAGCCGGTGAGGACCTCATCATCTCTGAATTAGTCTCTCACTCATTTAAACCCAAGCTCCTCAGCATAACTTCAAAGAATCCTGTCGTAAAGGCCCGCGGCCCCGTTCTAGATGGCATTTTAGAAATCTGTTTGTCTTTGAATCCAGTCACCAGGACGAGATTTCCTGTGTGGTGAACGGCGACGGATCAGGGGTTCGGTGTCAGGATGTCAGCTGCCCTTACAAGGAGGAAAAACATCTCATCCACCTCACCGTTTACATGCACAGCTACTCCCGCCTGGAGGCCTACACAAAGTCCTTCTACCTGAGAGATATCGGTGGGTCCATTTTATAGAGATATTACTGCACTACATTGCAAAAATGGATCTAAAAATCAGTAAAATGTTCTTGAGGTTAATGTATTTTCCCCTGATTTGAGCAGGTAAATAAGATTATCTGCCAATGGAAAGAGTATTTTGATCCCCAAAATAAGATAATTAGATATACTGCACTTGAAATAAGATGATGGAGACGATTGTTCCTATTTTAAGTGCAAAAATCTTATTCCATTGGCAAATCATCTTATTTACCTGCTCAAATTTAAGGACAAATACACTGATTTTAAGAACATTTTACTTATTTCTAGTTCCGTTTTTGCAGTGTACACGTTCTGACTTCATCCTCAGGTTTGCTTACTCTTCTTCTTGTAATCCCTCCGTCTTCCATGTAGTGCGGCCAGAACAACTCCCCAACCTGCACATCAGCAGCGGCCAGGTGTTCAGCTGGGACTACCCGGACACCTGGGAGAAGCCCCGCACCTTCTTCGGCCTCCACTTCCAGGTCAAGGTCGTCCACATCGGGCAAACCTGTAACAGCGACAACTTCGTTTTGGTGAGAGGAATTCAAACGCGACGTGTGAGCTTCCAGTTCAGCCAGATCTGTTCGGTGTTTAATCTGTTGCGTCTCACCTCTGAGCAGAAGAACCACACTGAGGATACCAAATACGACGTCAACATCAAGTCCAAGAAGTATTTGTTCTGTGTGAGAGCTCAGGACAAATACGCCCTGGGACCATGGAGCCACTGGAGTCAGTGTCTGTGAGTGCACTAGTCTACCGTCTAGAAATATGAAAGAGAAATATCACTGAAACTTTGTTTTCCTTTTGTTTTAATCTAATTGTATCTATTTTTTACTCTTCAGAGTGAACAAAAACAACGTGGACTGCCAGAATCTTTAACTGCCAGCTAAAGACATCAAAGACGAGAAGCCGAGCGGATATAAAAACCACACATTTTTATAAATCAGATTTTACTTTTTATTGAGTCTTGTTCAAAGTGAAGTGAATGTATACATGTACAGTATTTATTCATCCTTTATTTAAGTTGCTTTTAGGGGTTTGTGGTGAATGAAAATCCTTTATTGTGGAGAACTACAATCAAATACTGGTTCCCTTTTTGTACCCATTTTTTTTCTAAAGTTGTTTTACCAAAATGTTATTCTTTTATATTTCATAATAAAAATCTAGCATCTCAATCTCTTGTGTATACCTTCATTTGATGTTTTATCTTAAAAAGAGGTACAAGTGGAATAGATTTAAAACAAAGGCCAATACGTCCATAGCGGTCTGAACAAGTTCATCCTAAAATGCAACAAGTGCCAAGAAACCTTGAAGTCATCGCAGGATTCACAGCTGGCTCTTGGTCTGGTCAATATGAACGTGCAGGACTAGAATAATAATCTTTATTGTCATTGCAATATACATTCCAAGGAAACGTGTCTTCTGCATTTAACCCATCCTCTTAGGGAACGGTTGGCTGCCACATTGTGTAGCCCGAGGAGAATTGTGGTGTCTTGCTCAGGGACGCAGAGTGTCAGTCTGCGGGACCCAAGCCCAGAACCTCCAGGACTCAAGTACAATGCTCTAACCCACATGTGTCAAACTCAAGGCCTGCGGGTCGAATCCAGCCCGTCAAGGCAATTAATCCGGCTCTCAAGAGCCAAAAAAAGCATATTGTGTCATAAAGTAGAGCCATATATCCTTTTAAACTGTATAAAGTGGCTAAAACTGTGCCTCCTGTAGAAAATTATTTTTTCCAACTGTGTAGTAACAGCGTCCTGCCACTAGATGTCAGTTTTCCCACAATACATTAAAACAACCCAGAAATGTCCAAAAGAACGATGAAAGTTCAAAGTGTAACTCATCCCCAAAACAATTTTTTTTGCAGATAAACTGTATAAACTGGTACTAAGATGCTACTTTTATGTAACTGTGCATTTTTTTATATATATTTCTATTTTAACTGAAATTAAATTATGAAATCAAAAGTATCATCTGTACATGTGCAACCGGCCCTTTTAATGACTCCCTGATGGCGAAGTGGCCCCATACAGAAATGAGTTTGACACCCATGCTCTAACCCATGGGTCTGCAGGACCAGTCCTTGCCCCTGTCCTGCTCCAACACACCTGAATCAAATGAACTGTTATTGGCCAGGCCTTTGCAAAAGCAGACACACCAAGGAGGTAATCCAGCATTTCTATTCAGGCCTGTTGCAACAGGGATGCATCAAAAGGTTGTAGGACAGGTTGCAGATCCCTGCTCTTACCACTAGGGCACCAATACCCCAGAAGTGGGTCTGAAGTTAATGATCCAACAATGGCTGCAATATGTTATGCTCACCACTATACCACCATCACTGCATAAGATCGGAGACGGCACAAGTTTGACTTCAACAGTTGGAAAGTGCGAAAGGAGGAAACCTTTTCTGCTCTTTAAGGAAAACAGGAAGACTGGAATAAGATTTGCTGAGTAAATGTAAACAAAGATCAGGACTTCTGGAATAATGTTCTTTGAACAAATTAGCCTAACTTGACAGTAGGTTGGTTTGTCGCAGTGCCATGAGCTTTCCGTTTGAAAATGATCGGTTTGATGGATGAAACATTTAGATTTTTTTTTACAACCCCTCAGACTTGTTTGGATAGCTCCTTGGTATCCATGCCGTGACGCCTCTTACTTAGCGCCGTTGCAGCCTCTGGGGCCTTTCAGAAAAGGTGCGTTTATCCAGACAAATCATAATACACTTAAGATTTCACACAGGTGAAATTCATTTCTCTAGTTATGTGATTTTTTTTTTTTTTTTTTTTTAGCAAAAGGGGGTGGATGCACTTGTGAGGCATAGTAGAATTAATTTTAAAGGGATGGAAGAGCAACAAACACCGGAGGCAAGTTTAATACAAAAAAGGTTTTATGGTTAAATTTACAGGAAGATCATAAGAAAACAAAAAGGCAGACACTGATATCATCTCATGAAATGGTAAACTACATCTCCCTCATTTAGCTTCAGCTGAATTTAAGTAACGACTGAAATAGTTTAAATAAGACTTCCACTGTTTGGTAAAAAGTTCAAACAAAAACGGAGCAAACTGAAACAACAGACCCATGTTTAAATTAGTTTCTGGCGACGTTTCAAATTCAGCATGTACAAATTACATGCAGCAAAAAGAAAACAACAAACAAAAAAAGAAAAAAAAAAAACCAGTTCAAACACATTTTTTTTGGCAAATCTGCATCAAACGCCCATCCGGCCGTGGATGCTGGACCGCCGCTGCACACGTAACTCATGAATACACTACAGCAAAACGTGCGATTCAGTCCAGTGAATGGATTAGTGATGTAACCAGGCTCATTGTCTGATGATCACACTCTTTTTTTTTTTTTTTTTAGCTCACTTTAATAATTCTTGCATATTGCTGTAGGGGAAACGGTGTAAAGCAGTGAGGAAATCTTTTTGTCTGGAGCAGTGCTCTTCAAAAAAAAACAAAAAAAACGTGTAAAAAAAATCATAGTTCTTAGTGACAAACAGATATGTTATGTCCATCTGTGAAGGTCAAACTAGAAATGTTCCCCCGCACTATGAACACGCTTTGATATTTGTTATGAAATGTGCCATTTCAGCTTTCTGGACCAGAATGCAAATCCGTTTTAGCCTTCTTGGCGCGCCAGACGGGAACATATTCCTTGATTTCCTGCAGTTCTGTGACAAAGCAGACGTGAATGGCTGTTTATCTGTAGGCCACTGTGGACTTGACTGTGTGTTAGTGACGGACCATCCTCAGCTGGTAGCCAGTCTGGAGTTTTTTTGCCACATTTCACGGCAAGAAATTTAAAGAGTGTATTTGGGAAATAATGTTCAGACACCATGCAAATACGACGGGGGGGAAGGACACGTCAGTTCTGAGCTTAGCAGCGTTGACCTCTGCAAGGTTACGGGTTAATTAGTGGCTTAAGTCCAACGGGGCTGCTTGGACAGACGGACCTGTGATGGACAAATATGCGTGTGGGTTGGGGAGAACCGAAGAACTGGGGTTGTTGTTTGTAGCCCAAGTGTTTGTAGAGGGTTGGCTCTTTCCTCAGTGCTGCTGCCTCTTAGACAAGTACCTACACAAACACACAAATGAGATCGCATTCAGTCCACACTCAATACACACTCTGGATGTACAGCGTCTTAAAAAAAAAAAAAAAACAGTATTCAGAAACCTTCTTCAAACTTTCTAACAATACAACCATAAATCTCAAAATCTTCTGTTGGGATTTGTTGTAATAGACCAGCGTAAAGAATTGCCTGGAGGGAGAATGATTCATGGTTTCTATCAAAGTTTCTAAACCAGGGGTGTCAAACTCATTTTGGTTTAGGGGCCGCATTCAGCTTAATCTGATCTCAAGAGGGCCACACGAGTAAACTCATTGCAAGATTAAATAGAACTAATAAATGTGGACTTGTTGATTTTTATATTAAGTTAATTTCACTTTTACACAATATATTATGAATAATCTCAGCATTTTTAAGAAAAGTATGTGCAATTTCAACAATACTTTTACTCAGTTAAACATTTACTTGTGCATTATGCATAAGAACTGATCACAGTGATGATACAATGTTGAAAAACATTTATTCACATTTTTTGAAACTTAAAAACACTGTCCTGCATGACAAAATACATCAAACAGATAAAAATTAAGAAATTTGAATTTTTCCACACCTGAAGCTTAATCTGATAATTAAAACACAGCGCCCCCCCGTGGACAATATAGGAACTGCATATTTTCAATTAAACGAAGTACATGTTTTTTTCAATAATTGTTTTATCATTCTCTTCCTTTTATCTTGTCCACTTGTGAAAGTCAAATCTGATGAGCTCTTTGTGGCATCTTATTGCCACATTGCCAGACAGGACACTGGAAAAAAAATAATAATAATAATAATTTTTTTTTTTTTTTATAATGATAATGCATTTAGCCACAGGGCCGGACTAAATTGTTCGGCGGGCCGGATCCGGCCCGCGGGCCGTATGTTTGACACCCCTGTTCTAAACGGTAGCCCTGTTCGCCTCCATACCTCAAAATAAAATCCAGTGCAACAAACCCCATTATTATTATTATTATTATATTAATGCAGGAGTTCTGTGGACTTCATCAGTTAATTCGAGAAGATTGGAGACCAAACAACAGCGGACAGGTCAGGGAGGAAAGCTGTGCAGAGGTGTAAAGCAGGGGCTGATTGCAAAACATCTCAGGGAGCACTGGTTAATCTATCTTATAAAAAAGGAAAGATGCAACTTTAAGCCAAGGTAAATGTAAGGCAGGGTTGCAATAAGAAACAACACAGCAATGTTTGTTCCATGAGAATGGAAAGCGCATGAAACGGCTGCAAGCCTGGCAAGACGAGGCCGTCCAACAGAAACGACGGAGAAGCAGGCAAGAGTCCCACGGTGCCTCTGGAGGAGCTGCAGAGAAACTAATAGCCGTGCACACCTCGGATATGGACTCTCTGGAGGAGTGGCTAGTAGAAAGTTGTTTTGGAATAAGAGCTGAAGTACGTCCTTCTTCCAGCTCGTTGGAAGCAATGAAGGGGGTGCAGCAATCATGTGAAAGATGCTGCTCAGGTCCCACTGCAATTAACTCTGAATAGACCGTCCTGCTGTAGGGATGCTACTCTTCAGCAGAGGCAAGAAGGCAGGTCAGAGTTGGTGAGATGGGGCCAAAGACGGGGAAAACCCTGGTAGAAACACCTGTTAGAGGCTTTATAAGACTGCAGACCAGGGCAGAGGTTCCTCTTCCAGCAGGGCAACAACCCTAAACATGAAGTCAGAGCTACAGAGAGAAGGTTCAGATAGCACCACTGTAAAACTGATGCTCTACTTTCAACAGAAGGGGTGAGAGGTTCAGCCTTTAGGTGTGCAAAGCTGCACTGGTTCTACAAAGTATTCTGGAAACAAACGATCACCTGATTTTTCAGATTTCATTTCTAAAACCATTCTAAGAAAAGTTTCCATGACCTTTTTACAATTACGCGCTACTTTGTGTTGGTTGATCACAAAAATATAGAAAAGTTAGGCGTTGTAATGCGACATAATGTGAAGAAGCACAAGGCCTACCTTTACTTTTGCAAGACACTATATTGCACATGGCCTTCAGACATTTGAGTTACTTTTCAGGGCAATGTTAACACAGTTTCATCCTTGGTCAGCCAACCTCTCCCAATGTTTATGGTTAAGTCCGCTGAAGTCATCAAGCTTGGCGATTTCTTTCAGGTACTGAGCCAGTTTAGAGAGCTCCCTGTCCTTCTCCCTGTTCAGGTGGGCCTTCATGAAGGGTCGGATCTGACGAAAGTCAACACAAAGTCAGTTACAGCAGCACGCGCGGACCCCAGAGACGACGATGAAGACGAAAAGAAAAAAAAAAAAAGTCCAGCCAACCTTTAGTCCATTCTGTGGATTCATGAGAAAGTTTCGTCCAATGTCATCAAACATGATGGTGTTCTTCCTGCTGTAAAATTCTCCATACTTCCCCCAGATCACACCTAAAGGCTTAACCTGCAGATGCACAAGTAGTCGAAAACAGGAAATCAGAGCACTTTTCTGGCCAATCAGCCAAAAACAGGAAAACACACAGTTTACAGTGCCTGGAAACGTTTTCCTTCATCGCATTTTAACCACATAAAAAAAACAAAAAAACACTCATTTTAATGTATTAAAAGTAGCGCATAACTCAGGTGGAAAACAGACACAGACTGTTCCAGCCTCTCCACTCAGGCAGGCGGCTGACGGGCATCCGGACCAAGACCGCCAGGCTCAGACACAGTTTCTACCCGGCAGCTGTTTTAGACTCCTCAACTCGGGCTGCACTTAATTCAGCTTCTTCTCTTTTTCTTTTAAATATTTAGCTTCTTAAACTGGGACCTGAGTCCAAATTTCATACCACAAACATGCAAGTGTAAGCTGGGATGACAATAAAAAAATCCTTGAAAATCTGAATGGTGCGGCGTGCATTTGTAATCGGCCCCTTTTACTCCCATACTTGATCAAATCCAGTACAGCCAACTGCCTTCAGAGGTCACTTAAAACACTTAGATTTTAAGCAACTTATGAAGGTGTCGCTTAAAACGCAGTGCTTTTAAACACCTGGGTGTGGGTGTGTTGTTTCCCTGCTTCAGTATGCATTCATGCAGTGTTATGTGTTACAGATTGAAAGGGGAGCCAAGCTCTACTGAACCCCCATCATCGGACCGTGTCAAGCTAATAACAGCTAGCATTGGCTTATGTTGTTCGGGAGGTTTACAACTTCGCTGATGCATATTCAAGATAGGGTTTCCAACTCATAGAAAACAAGACAGCTTCTGGGGAAGGGTGGGTTGATTAAACATAATCCGTCAATGTTGCACTGGCCCGTGGCTTCTGGTTTGATGCGACTTCATTATACAGGTCTAGAAAAGTAAGGCGCGGAGTGCCATCTAGTGTTCGTTTACACAAATTGCAGGCTGAAGTCAAAAGACGGGACACTTGAATTTGACTCAAGTATGGGACGTCCCGGCTAAGATGGGGACAGTTAGCAACCCTAGTTCAAGAGCTTTACTGACCTTTTTAAGTTACTCTCAAATATCCGTGTCGTCCTGTTAGCTTAGCACGTGGCCCAAAGCACCATTACGCTCATTAAAAATGCCTAATTCCAGCGCCGTTTTGACAAGTTTCAGCATAACGGCTCTGAAATATGCTAGTGAGAACCCTGAACATAAAGGTAAATAATTTATAAGTAAATATAATTTTATCAAATTAATTTTCTTTTATTTTTCAGTGCTGGGATGCGCACACTGTCTTATTTTCCCTGCATGTTCACATTGTTGAGATTGTTTACATTTCAATTGATTACTAAAATCACCGCTGCACCGTATCCGGCAATTTACTGTAATTTACTGCAATTTACTGTGATGTTCTCAAGCAGTACGCAAACGTAATTTCGTTCTGTACGCACTCTGTGGATACAAAATGACAATAAAGTTCTCTAAGTCTAAGATTCAGTGGCTCTACATCAAGGTTACCCAGCTTAAAATGGCCTTTGAAACAAAGCGAGCCAGCTGCAGCACTTCACTTCCCACATTTAACACAGAAGAGGAAGATAAAGAGGACTCAAACAACATAGATCACTGGACTTCAGCCACTGGCAATGTTTACAAAAACATCCACCCTTAAATAGAGAAGTGTGCTGTCATTACAAATCCATGCCACACTTAAAAAAAAAACAATATCCATATTCTTCCACTTCACAACTGAGCACTACTTTGTCTAGGTCTATTATATGGAATTGAAATAAAATACATTAAAGTGCGTGGTTATAAAATGTGGGGAAGTTCTTAGGATATGAACACTTTTGCAAGGCACTGTTAGGTCATTCTTCCTACTGATCATTAGGATCCTTAAGTAAAGCATCGCTCTGCAGAAAGTCACACCTGAATTTTTTGGAGGGCTCTCCAGTTTTATAAAGCGTCTTGAGCTCTGCCAGTCACTCAGCCAGCTTCACCTTTCACAGTTAAATCACGATATCCGAAGAGCTTCATAATACTCTGCCCCTTTATTAAGTTTTATCTTCAATGTATGAAGATGCTGCGAGGGAAATTAGACAAACTAACTCAAGTACGGCCCCTAAACTGCTTTACTCTTATTTTATTGTTGTTTAAGCTACTACTTATTCAACTTACTTTGTTATAATTTTGTCTTTTGCTCATTTTATCTCTTAATGGGATTTCGTCGTAATGCTGACAACGGTGCGCGATGACAAAATAAGCTTTTTATCCTTTCTTTTCTAAAGAACAGGATGAACCAAGAAACATTTTAGATGTGCCCACCTCCACCACCCCTCTCTTCGGGGTGTGGACTGTGATCATGGCTCCGCTGTCCAACATGAAGGTAATCTTGTAGTTTGGGTTGTCCGTCACTCCCAACTCCTACGTGTATGCAAACAGACACACAAATACAGACACAAGAACCGTTAGATTGTTCTACACTGTCACCTTCTGGACAAATTATGGTACTGCAACATAGGTGACGTTTCAACTTTGGGTTGCTTTATATCCACCAGAAGGAATGACCAGGGCAAAAACTAATTTATGTAATTGGATTTATTTTGATAAAACAATGTTAACGTAGGTAAAACAATTGTTTGGTGATGCCTTTACTTTAGAAATACATATTATCGTACAATACATTTTATTGGTTGTGGTAGATTTCATAAATACTCTGTATGCAGGCTTTGCAGAAAGTTTAAGAAAAACTGATTTAGTTTAAACTACATTTCTGAAAAAACAAAACAAAAAAACGGGAATACTTGCTTTCATCTTGGCCTCTATCCACTTCATACTTGTAGCGGCTAAAGAGAAAAAGCACAAGTATACATCATTGAACCAAAGAATCTGACAAAAACACCTTTTTTTTTTTTTTTTTTTTTAGAATTTCTTAAATATTCCCTCACTTTTCAGTTTACACAAAAATAAAGTAACACTGAAGACATATCAGTAAATCCATTTCGGGATTTAAAACAAGATGCAATAAACAGATGAAGTGATACGTGTCATGTGTTTATTTCTGTTCATTTTGAGGATCACAGATTCCAAACAATAGAAAGTCATAGAGGCTGATATCCTACATATCACGCTGGATGGAAGCAAATGTTATCCAAAAGGAGCCCTGAATAAGTTGGCTGCTTATACTGAACAGTACATGGAAATATTGTTCAGTAGGATGCCATTGCTGTTGAAAGATCCTTTTTCTTAGCCTGTTGTAATATTTTAATTGTCCAAAAAAAATATATATATGTTTAGCTCCAAGTAGAGCTGGATGATAATTCAATAACACTATATATATCGAAGAATAGTTGTATATTGATGAAAGAAAAAAGAGTCAATAAAAAGTTCAATAGAACAACAGTTTTCCTAGTTTTTGCATTCTAGCCTATCATGTAGGTTAATACTACAGTCATTACATCCTCCCAACCAATCAGAAACACAGACCCAGGAACGCTCTGTCACTAAGCTCCGCCCCCTTCAGAGGTCAGAGAGCGCACCTTCTTTTTTTCTTTTTTTAAAAACTTACAGTTTTGGTAAAAAGTTGGTTGATTAAAGGGTTGAGTCTAAATTCAGTGTTTGTGTGTTCTGTATCTAAAAAAAAGGTCGCTACGCAACAGCATAAAATGGTCAGGGCTGGACCTTAAATATATGTTTTGAACTTGTTGATAATTATCGATATCAAGCGATATGATTTGTATTTTATCGTTGTGCTTTTTTTTCTATATCGTCCAGCCTAAATGCATCCCTCTGCGTACATTGACTCTACATTCCCTGAGCTCAGACTGCCTTAACCTAGAATGGGTCATGTGACCCGGAACTGCACTCTGGGTCACATGACCCATTCATCGACGTATCCGCGGCCTCTCAAGTTCCATTGGGCAGCCCGCACGGAGCATATATCAACCTGAAAAATCATTTAATATATCTTAAATTAAGCTAATGCTTGGGTCAAAACTTACAAGGTGCTGCTTTAAGCAGCTATTTAACATACTGTTCACTAACCCCACATGTCTACGTTAAAAAAGTTTTATTTTTAATTGGTCTGATGTCATATTCTGATGTTAAATGGCCTGTTTTAATTGGCTGCAAGCTGGAAATGATCACAACTGACAGTAATAAAGGCTTAAAATCATCCGTCTGTGTGTAATTGATCGACATAATTAAAATAGTTTCTGAAATAAATGCACTTCTCAATAATACTCTAATCCATTGAATTGGTCTGAAGCTGCTGAAAACCTGCTTTGATTTTGGTTCATCTTCAAAGATAACCAAGAAGTCTACAAGTAAACAACAGAAGAAAGGAGGGGATACATACACCAGATGACGATGTCGTAGTCCTCATAGGCAGACGTGAGGAACTCGTGAAGGTACGGTCTCATCAGCTCCTGACCCGTCTCAGCACACGACTTGTGATCTAAACACACATAAGATCGATCCCCAGGTTCAGCCGACGGCCTGACGTGTAGTCTACGATTTCTGTTTTGCAAGGCAGGCTGATGAAAATCCGACGCTGCGATGAAACTAAATCTCTGAGCAAACGTGAAATAATATGAAATCTCAGTCAGACCCCAGCGTCTCATCTCCAACTCACCAAACAGAGTGTAGTCCACATCCAACACCAGGAGCCTCTTGCCTTCTCTGGGAGGGGTCAGCTCCTCCACTTTATAGTCTTTGACTCGGCGAGCTATTTTAGCGAGATTCTCCTCTCTGAGGATTGGGGGGGGGGGGGGGGATAGAAAATGATAAGTAGATATCTCCTTTCAACGTGGCCTCAATTTTCCTACACCGTCTGCTCAAATGTTCTCACCTGTTCTCCACCTCTATGACCTCCTCCTCAATGTCGAAATCGTTTACAACATCGTCGTTGTCTGGAGGAGGCGCTAAAACGTCTTCCTTTGAAATAAACAAATATACACGGGTGATAGTCGGCATACAAATGAATAATAATCAACACGCCTAAAGACATCTAGACAGTAATTTAAAAACAACCATTATGGTAAATAAAAAAAAAAAAAAAAAACATAATTTTGTCAGTTTAATCACCCTTTGAAATACCTAAAACTCATTCTTAGCACAGGATGATTTCTCCCCTCAACGGAACGCTTACGCAACAAACAACTTAAATTGAACTTTAACTATTTTTAAAAACAAACGAGTGAAGAGTTTGAATTTATTGTGGATTTTTTTTTTTGTCCTTCTCCAAACTGGGTCAGAACCTTCACATTCAACCTCAACTATATACAGGCACCTCCACAAATATTTGGATAAATGTCCCTAAACGGTTTTGCAGGGGCACCACGCACATTTTGCAGCATCAACACGGTTCTGGATCCCAAAGACTGATGAGTCTTTGGGATCGTTATCCCGTTGGAACATCCAGTTTTATTTCAGGGGAAGTTGAGGAAATTATCGTCGGTTCTCCTTCTTAGTTATTCCATTCACCAGTTTCATTGGCAGCAAAACAATCCCACATTATTGTGCTTCCACCACCACTATTGACAGTTGATACAGTGTTGTTGGGTTTAAAAGCCTCACCTTGATTCCCCCCAAACCCATTCTGAACTCTTCTCCAGAATGCGTTTGATTTGCCGCATCAGCAGTCTTGCTGTCACTCTCCCAGTCTATGGGAATATAAACCTAGCTTCGCCACGGGCCGTGCTTGCGGTGGCTTCTTGGTTATTTTTACACATCCTAACCACTTTCAGTTCTTCTGCGTGTGACAGCCTAAGTCAGGTGATTGAGACTTACACAGGGCAGGGTGTTGGAGAAGTGGTAATGGATCGGATGCGGGGGGAGAAAGGGCTTCTGGAACGCTCCTTTTTAAAAACCCAAACCCCGCTTGGAAACAGATGGGCTATCCTAAAACCCAGATCTGTGTCTGGAAACCAGTTCTGTCCAGAAGAGTGGACTGACACCCAGCTCTAGTATTATGCCATTGATAGCTGGAGATAGGCACCAGCACCCCTCTCAACCCCATGAGGGATAAGCGAGCGTAGATAATGGATGGATGGACCCGTTGATGGCCACAAAATGCTTGTAATGTTGACCTTGTAATAATGTTGATCCTGTGTGATTTGAGAATAGCCGCAATACATTCAAAGTTGTGCCCCATTTATATATATATATATTTTTTTGTTATAAGGTCAGGGTTCATTATTACCCTCCTGACAACATGACTTTATGGAAAAAAAAGTATCATCAGGCGACAGCTGCCGTTTTAGCCAAAAACTAATCTTTAAAAGTACATCTTAATGGGCCCTCCTTAAATATTTTCCCCTGAATTGGCCAAAATATGTCACAAAACATGGTACCTGGATAGCAATTTAAAAAAAGGATATTTAGCTAAATGTTTATGTATGTCCAAGCAGTTCATGATATTGCATACATTCATATTGTAATGAGAACATAATTGTGATACATTGCCAGCCGTATGTATGATCGTTCCACTGTAGGAAAAAAAAAAAAGAATGCTTTAGATGCACCTACAAGGGCAAAAAGGGCCTTCCTGGTGTATGAGTGCATGTACACAAGTGTCTCTTAGCAGACATGTTTATAGTGAGTAGTGCAGTTACTACACTTCGTCCAGTTGTTCTTAAACACCTCCGCACACACGCTTCCACTTACCAGGCTTTCTTCTCTGGTGCCCATCATCATAATTTTAGTGTTAGGCTTTAGTTTTAAAGAGCCCAGCTTACACTCATCCTCTGCAGGTTTACCTAAAAGCAGGGATAAAAAAAATAAAAATAAACAGGAGTAAGACACAGAACCCCACAGTGCTGGTGCTAACAGATTTACCTTGCGGTGCCCGGCTCTCACCTTTAATCTTTAGCCCCAGCAGTTTCTGCCTCTCGGGCAACACCCCAGTCAGGCTCTTAATAGACTGCTTCAGGTCCATCACGGTGTCCTCCTCGGACAGAGAACTGATGGAGTACTCCTGTCCTCCCCACTTGATGATCACGGACACAGACATGGCTCACGCGGGGTTCCCCCAACACAAAGGCACGAGGCGACAGCACGCGCGCAGACCTTTGTGCTCACCGCCCGGCTGTTGTCTCCGGCAACACCAGCACACATCCACACCTTGCACAGAAGAGGAGGAGTGAGGGAAAAAGTAAGAGGAGACGGGCGATCAATGACCGCCGACAGATCGAAACAAAACACGCCAATCGGCGAAAACAGCGAGGGGAGAAACGGGCCAACACCTTCGTTAATCTGGATAACTTGAGACAAACAGCGATTGTATGTTTCCTAATGAGGGAGGACACTGGTTATTTTTAGCATGCGGTGGCTAACAGTGACTAACAGCGATGTAAACACGCAGAGGGTGTCCGGCGAACATGTTAGCGTTTACTAATAAAACGCCCCAGCCTGGCCGCTCTTAATGCTCGGAGGAAGCTGACCTGCAATGCTTGACTAAGACCCAAGAGTTTAGGGGAAAACGTAAATGAATGGATGTCGTGGTTCCGCCTCATTCAGCGACAGATGAACGCCGTACTCTTCCTGGCGTCCCCCAGCCTTTCCGGTAGTGACGTAGAAGACGACTGTTACTATAGTGACTGCTCGTCAACAGATTAACGCCGATTTGAAATAGACTTCTAAACAAATATAAGTACACGAAAAAAAAGTTTACTTTTGTCGCATATATATATATATATATATATATATATATATATATATATATATATATATATATATATATATATATATATATATATATATATATATATATATTACTACATATTTAAATAAACTTCATGTAAAAAAATAGAAAACAACGTACATATAAAATGCATATAAATAAATATATATATATATATATATATATATATATATATATATATATATATATATATATATATATATATATATATATATATATTCTCTCTCTTATGTGTCTTCTTTTGTTCAAAGTTATCTTCAAAATAAACTTTTACTCGTTTGTTCATTCATTCATTCGTATATATTATGTGCACATATGTAAGGTAGCAAACACTTTTCGCCAGCCGTATTTATTATTATTATTATTATTATTATTATTATTATTATTATTATTATTATTATTATTATTATTATTATTAATGCATTCTCAATGTCAATAGCTCATTATATATGAGGAAATTAAATGACTTTGAATGATTTGAATTTCTCTCTCATTGCTCTTAAAACGGTTCAGTTAATCCGGTTTTATGCGGGTCACAACATCACAATCTTTCTTGAAAGAAATTACGTGTAAACAGGTTCTTGTGTGTAAAGTAACTCAACTTTTAGTATAACAAGAGATTTCACAGAGCGGCCATTGCTGCGCATGCTCAGTGCGTCCGCCCCGTACTCTGGTAAATGGCTGCCAGGAAAGATGAGCGGATGGGCCGCGTCTTCTAGCTGTGAAGCACACCCATCTGGCGGACCGTTATCTCGGGCGGTGCCGAGTTAAAATGGTCGATAAACGACCAGCCAGGCACCTGAAATCACTTTTTCATAGTTTCGAACATCGTCCTTGAAGGGTAAGTTGTCTTTTTCTCCTCTTGTAAATGTTGACTTAGCACCGGAGCTACAAGCACAGTTCACCGTTCTGCTGCCTGTTATCTGCGCCTCAGCTCAGGGTATCTAACGAGGGCTTCCTCTGTTCGTCACGCGGGTCATTGTGCGGGCTTTCACTTGTGTATTTGTGGAAGGAGAAATTGTGCATGGGACGTCTTTATCCGCAGCTTTGCGGACGAGTTGGTTCTGTGCTGGTTGTTTTTGGCTAGCTGACAGCAAGACTAGCTCGAGTACGTTCGGCCTTAATTGCTGGCACTGCGCCTCCGTCTGTTGGCTGCGGCTCATCACCTCCACGGAGCACGTACAGCGTCACCGCTGCCCGTTTCCCGGTGTACACAGTTGTTCTGTGATTGCTTGGTCTCACCGATGGCCTCCCTTCGCTTTGCGGCTTCCACGTAGCAGCCCTGCATAAGCTCAACCCCGCTAGCAAAGTGTTGCATTCTTTCCTTTGCGGCTTAGCTTGGGGGGGGGGGGGGGTTTGTTTCTGTCGAGGCGGATGGGGTTACTAGAGTTCATGGCACGTACAGCAGCCAATGCAGCGCTCAGGCATCTCTGCAACATTTTCACTTCCGATAAAAAAATCATCTCTGATGAGCCCTTCAAAGTGGGTTCTCAATCTACAACTTTTTGCATCTTTTCAAGTATTTCATTCGTTCAAGTATTTATTTATTTTGATGGATGTTACCCAATATTACCTAGATGTTTGTTTTTTTTTCATTTGGTGTACCTACGGATAATATTACAGCACAAAAAAAGAGGAACACCATTGACCTCACTTGACGGGTATTGTTGTTAGAAGTGTGCATTTAGATTTATGATTTAAAGGTTTCCTTGTTGTTTTTTTTCTAATCTTAAAGGGGACTTGCTGTGTAGTAGCTTCATATTATGGGTTCAAAAGTCTTAAGAAGTTGCTTAAAATATTATTATACACCTATAATTAGCCTATAAAGTAGTTATGCGTGTTGAAAATAAATAAGAAGCTCTACTTATTTATTTTGAACATTTCTAAAATGATGTGTACAAATTAAAATAAAATTATAATAAATGTTAAATAACAGGTTCACCTCACTCACTATATATATATTTTTTTTACATCAAAGAGTCAAAATACACAATTTGCTCCGTACGTTGGTATGTAATTCCAGTGATACGCCAAGAGACGGTAGCACACATACATGTAAACGTGAACTGCAGGTGATGCTTTAATGTTGCTTTAGTGGATTATGCAGGCTTTTCCACAGCTTCTCTTCAGAAAATACAGAAAGTGTTGAAGCTTGAACGACTGAGATGTATTTACCATTTAAGTGTAGCCGCCATTTGCCTAACTTGTTTAATTGCAAAGTAAAAAAATATATATATTTTTTCCCTCTCTGTGAAGTTTGGCACCTCTGCCAAAAAAAAAAAGTATACGTAGGGTGTGGCCTTGCATTTTATTAGCATGCAGAATGAGAAAATATCATACAGCACAAATATTGCATTCCATGGGGATTTGAATTTGTAATGATAACTGCAGTACGGCATATGTGCGTACGTCTACTTACTGAAGTTGTTTGTAGTTTTGTTTAAGTTAATGAGTTGCATGGAGACCTCCCCTTGGGTAAACACCTAAAGTCCTTTAATATTTAGCTACATTTAATCATTCATTTAATTATTTTAAATTGCAAATGAATGAACCTAAATGCACTAACATGGTTAGAGTAATTTTAGGTTCATTCATTCATTAGGTGGATATTCTGTGATACTGGATAAATGTTATTTATTTGTTGTTTATTTCTGTTGGACCCCCCACCTTCACCCCCACCAGAAATTACACGAACTCTTGAGGATGTGTAGTGTCAAAACGTTGAAATTCGGACCAAAAAAATATTTTTCAGGCATAAGGGTATAGGGGCAGATAAAATTGTTGGGCATAGATTGTGGTGGTGTTGTTGTTGTTATATAAGGTAGTATTCTGCAAAGCAGTCTCTGTCCAGTGAATGCAGTTACGTAAGTTCTTAACATCCTATCCCAGCGCTAGGGTGGCATTAACTAATGGAGACTCTGAGAAACGTGAGCAACGGCAGAAAAGTCCTGCAGCTTTGCATAAATCCTTGAGAACACAAGCATGTTTTAGGTGGGACTTTGCAGTTCTGCTAAACGTGTTATTCTGATATATAGTGTGCAAACCTGCATTTCTTGCAATTTTGATAAAGACGGCTTACAGATAACGAAACTCCAAAATTCAGTCAATCAGAAAATGTGAATGTTATGACAGATTAGGGCTGTGCATAAAAATCGATATAAAGATTAATATCGATATTTTTAAAAACGATTTAATATCGATATTCTGGCTTTCAATATCGATATACCTCCCAACCTCTAGGGGGCGTTTTTTTTTTTTTTTTTTTTTTTTTTTTTTTTTTCCCCAGTGTCCTGTCTAGCAATATGGCAATAGGAATTGATGTCTCAATGCCAGGTAGAGCTCGACAGATTTTGCTTTTACAAGTGGAGCAAACGGCTTTCGCCATAGTGCTCCACTTGATTTATGCTTGTAAATAGCTTTATTATGATTCCTGCAAGGAGAATTTCAAATTATATGGACATGACAATGGGAGAGTAAAGGAAGAACAAAAAGTGAAAGAAAAGAAAAAAAAGAGTAGAGGTGAAAGAAAGAGGAGATAAAAGGGAGAGAATGATAAAACCTTCTTTGTCTGCTCCATCACCTGGAAAGAGAGATGCAAAAATAACAGCACAACCAACAGACATAAAGCAACAGATACACTCGAATAACACCTAGATGCCATTGCTAAATCATATATATTATTATGTAAGCTGACATGTGTAATGTGATATTTGAAAAAAGAAAGTGAAAGAACATAAATAAATAAATTAAAAGATTACTGTATATAAGTGAACACTTAATACCTGGGACCCAGCACCTGTGGGAGATGTGAAAGTGCACTAGTTTAGGTGAACATTATCCAGAAATAGCTTGATAGTGATTGTGGAGAACCGAAGACCCTAGGGGGCGTTATTACAGCGCAACCATTACAGTTCACAGCGAAGGAGAGCGAGTGAGACGAATTTGTGGAACGGCCGACAGGATTTTAGAAGCTCCTTTGACCCTAAAATCAGATGTTTGGGCACATTTTTGGTTTCTGTGACACGTTAAATGCATTGAAGCAAATGCACTTTATTTTCCTGTTAATATGTCTGTGATCAATAAATAGAACATAAACATAATATTTGGCTGATTTTGGTGATTGAATCACTGAGCATTAATTCAAAGTAATAAATATCGATATTGGAATCAAATCAAGCTGAGCTATGTATCGAGAATCGTATCGTATCGTGAGCTGTGTATCGAGAATCGTATCGAATCGGCTCATCCTAGATGATACCCAGCCCTATGACAGATTATTACATATTATGTTATATAGATGGTTGAGTGGCAGCCACTCCTGAACCAGAAGTGTCAGTAGCGTCTTACCCCGGCTAAGGAGAGTAAAAACTGCGCTGTATGTGGTCCAAAGTCCTGGTGTCAGATGAAAGAAAAGTTTACATTTAATTTGGAAATCATGATTCAAGAGCCTAGAGCGGTGGTCTCAACCCCCAGGCCTTGAAGGTGTGCTTCCTCCTGCTTACAAGTAAGGCTGGGCAATAAATCAATATCCATATATGTTACGGTAGACATCTGATCAATACCAATATAAAGTACTTCCGATAAAATGTTCTATAATTCCACTGAACCAGAAGCACATGGTATTCTGGGGGATGTAGGCAGAGCGAAGGATTTAGACTCTCAACCTCTCACAGCCAAACTAAGCAAGGTTGGTAGTAGGGCTGACCTATTTTAAAGCTTAAAGGTTACATTTAAATACGGTTAGGAGGATTAAAGTTTAAATTCTGTGTTGTTGTTTTTTTTCTTGTTTCAAATAGGTAAACAAAACATTACTCAATAATTATCGACATCGACTGATTGACTGAAAGGCTTAAATGACGCATTTCACGGCCATATGCCGCAGCCCTACTTACAAGCGTTATGGAGGTGCTGATGAACTTGGTGCTGGCCCACCCTGCCAAAGGTACCAAAAAAGCTGGTTCAAAGACCGCGGTGCTGATGTGCTAGACCGGCCCGCCGACCCCCCCGACCTGAACCCCCTCAGAGAATCTGTGGGTCGTTGTCAAAAGGAGGACGAGAGAGCAGAACAAACAAAACGCAGGGGACCCGAAGGGAAAAGCTGGCATCCGTTACAGCAGCGCAAGCCTTCGTCATCAAAGTTACAAGATTATTTTTCTTTGTGTAACAAATCTGAGTTCCACTTTCTGAAATGAGGGACCAAAATATCGGACCTCTTGGATTTTCTGTGCGTGTATAATGGAGCCGTAACATGAAAGCAGACGCAGCAGAATTGCTTAACCAAACCAGTTCAGTCTAATCACCAGGCCATTGAGCAACACGCGTGTGGAAAAGCTTTTAGTCGTTTTCAGATTGGATGAAACTGACTCTGGTTGATTCATGCTTCACATCGTCCGCTCTCAGTTTTACCTGAAACAAGTCTGGACACCTTTGGTGATGAGTAAACACTAGAAGGCGTTAGCGTGTATGAGAATTGATTCCCTTAGAGACAATGATAAATGTGATGCTAAGTTCTGCTTTTTTATGCCCCCCCCCCCCACACTTCCACGTCACATTATCTGCAGATGATGAGTTAACGATGAAAAAGCTTGAAGAAAAATGTTCATTATTTTCCATGCGTTCTACTGAATGCACCCTAGCCTGGCAAATGATGCACTGGTGTGCATCTTAAATGTGGAAGTTCTTAGGGCTGAACGATTTTGGCAAATAATCTAATTGCGATTTTTTTTTTTTTTTTCTTTTTCTTAATATTGCAATTTAATGCAGGGTTTTTTTTTACAGTTTAATTTGTGTTTTAAAATATATACAAACAACAAATCAATTTGTTTCCTCGCCATGTGGGTTAGTTGCTAAAAGACCCACAGCATCTAAACTCAGTAATCAGTAATGATTGCATTCTGCCTACGATATATTTCAACCAAAATTGCAATTTTGACTTTTCTCTGCATTAACCACAAGCAATAAAAATAGCCTGTAAATAAAGATGTTTGTAAACAAGGACTATTTTAAACATGAACTTTTATTGTTTCTATTGATCAGAATATTATTCAAGAGAACAGCTTTTAATTTAATTGGACATCAATCCTTGTTGAACATAAAGTGCAACCAACAAGCAAGTCTATGTATTAAACTGATTGACCTGTACTTAATGCTTTGTATGATTATATAAACTCTAAAACAAGTAATAAAATTAGATTATCTCACTGCTGCAACTGTCTTCCCTTCCATGTGGAGGTAAACCCACTTTAAACATTTTACTGACACTTAAAGGACGTGTCTGATTTACTAATTGTTACAAAAAAAATTGCAGATCTCTGCGATTTGGAAATTGTGTTCTTTTAAATCACTATTATATTGAAAATGCGATTAATTGTTCAGCCCTAGAAGTTCTTAGTTAATGAAGAATATTCACAGAAAGCTGTTTTTATATTTAAAACATTTATATTTATGGGAATTCGGAGTGGGTTAGGGTAAACCGTTTTCTACCAATTGTGTGCGCTGTGGATGTGGGCCGCTACGTAAGCAGCTAACGTAAACGCGTCTCTAAGGGATGAGCCATCTAGTCTAGCTTACGCTGAGAGGAAGAGATAGACGAAAGGAAGCACGGCTGAAATATTGTTCTATAGCTAAACAGCACGCAGTATCGCATTACTGATATTTTTTTTACAGATATTGAAATTAATTGCTGCTTTTGTATGTATACAATTGTTTTGTTTTCCCCCCTGTAATCCTTATTGTGACATAGTCCTTCCTAAGCCCGGGCTTTTTCAGCCTCTCTGCAGCATTGTTGCATATTTCTTTCTTCTCTGCCCCCCGTGGCTTTCAGGATTCCTGTGACCTTCATTAATCCTGCTCTTTTGTTGCTCCCCGCCTTTCATCTTTTCTTTTTTTTTTATTATATTGTTTCGTCACTTCCATATCTGCTGCAGCTGCTGCATATTCAATTTCCATTCTCCTTTCTCCACAGAGCGCTCGCCATCAACGTCTCCTCTCTCCGAGGTCAGTTCCGCCTGCCGGTCAGAGTTTAACCCGAGGCCATGGCGGTGAAGGACCGCGTAGAAGCGGTGCTCAACGTGGGCCTGCGCGTTCCCAGCATCATGCTGCTCGACGTCCTGTATCGCTGGGACGTCAGCTCCTTCTTCCAGAAGATCCAGCGCTCCAGCCTCTCCAACAACCCTCTGTTTCAGTACAAATATCTGGCTCTCTACCTGCACTACGTAGGTCAGTGCTGGTGTCACACACACACTCAGATAAATATATATATATATATATATATATATATATATATATATATATATATATATATATATATATATATATATATATATATATATATATATATATATATATATATATAATACAGTGTTTTGTGTTTGCTTATCACTCCATATCCCCCAAAATATACCATTGTTGTGGTAAAAAAAGAAGATACTTTAGCATGCACTGTAATGTAATAGCATAAGGTTGGATTTTAGGGCTGTCAGCTGCCATTTAGTAAATCTTTTATCAGTTATTCTATGGCAAGCAGTCTGGTTTTTGTTCCTTCAGCTTTTTTTTTTTTTTTTTTACCACTCAGCAACATCTGAGTCTTATCACTGAGTAGACCGTATAATGGTAAAGCATTAAAAAAAATAACAGGGCAGGAATAACAATGGGTTTGTGTGTTTTAATTGGTTGCTTTGAGCTCAGAATAATGTAGAAGTTCAGTTTTATTTATTTTTTTGTTAATTAAGGAGGGTAAAAGCAACCCTGACTGGATTTTTAAAGAGAATTTCTCCAACATTTTAGCTTGTTATGTTTTGGCTTCTGTTATTAGAGCTCCAGGCTGCTTCGGGCTGAAGAGAGATTTAATAGTCAAAACAGGTCCGGTTCTTTCTGTTCTGGTTTCAACCCAGCGGCGGTATTATCTGAATGGAAAGACTTCCTGAAAGCATGATTCCCGTTTGGTGTCATCAGTAAAGCCTTTTCTCAGTTCCACTTGTGCTCCTCGTGTCACGTTCCACCTCCTAGGGAACGTTTTCTGCTGAAGACTAAAGTGCTTATATCCCAGATTCTTATTTATTGTAAAAGTTGACGTTCCAGTGCTTGATCGCTGCTGTTTTCTAATGTTAAATTCATTTAGTAAATGTTTCTGAAATGCATACAAAAAAAGTCAAAGTGCCAGAGAAATACCTTTGAGCAGCGAAGGCTGGGTAGTGATGAATCGGACAACGTTGGCCCTGTAAAGCATATCTGCACTATTCCACTTCCCTTCTAATCTCTTTAAACTGGAGCTGAGCAGATTTCAGTTTTGGGGTTTAAACACGAGGCCTTGAGAATATTCTGAAGACACAAAAAGAACCAGAGCAGCTCAAGCTTACAATAAAGAGCTGTTTGCATGGCTGAGAACCGACGAGCAAAGTAGGCCTGCATACTTTCCTCTTCTTTTTTTTTTCTTTTCTTTTTCAAGCTTGGCTGCAGTTTGTTGATGAGCCAATAGGCTCGGTATGTGCTGACGAGCGCGATGGCTGGACCCGCAGAATAAAGAGGGAGAGAGGCTGTAAAACCAAACTATCTGTTAATATGCAGGGAGGACTTTCTGGACGCGCTTTTAGGTCGTAAACTGCAGAATAAGTTTGCTTGTTGCACAGATTTTCAAGATCTCCATACAGTTGCATAAAAAGTCCCTAATGCAAAATATAAACCTGGATACGTAGAAACGGGTGTAGTATGAATAAATGCCGCTTTAAAGATGTCCTGGGTTTCTTGTTTGTAGGTTACATCCTGAGCCTGGTGCTGCTGACGCTGCCTCGTCAGCACCTGGTGAAGCTCTACCTGTACGTTCTGACGGCCCTGCTGCTCTTTGCTGGTCACCAAGTCTCCAGGTACGAACACACACCAACCGACCTGTTCTCTCAGGCTTTGAAAATCCTCATTATTAGTGATGCGGCAATCAGAATTTCTCTGGCCCTTTTTCTAATTTTAGCGTTTCGTTCAACTTTAGCCTGGCTAGTTTAATCTCCCTTTAAGGACTATGATTTCTGAAGATATAACATCATTTTAAATGTTTTTTTTTTTTCTAACCTTTGTCGCTGTATGTGTGGGAGGGAACAATTTCTGTAAAACAGGGATGGATATTATTTTGGGATAAAGAAAATAAAGGGTTACAAAGTTGACATTTCGAACTTAAGATCTTATATTATCGATTAGTGTGGATTAGCTTGGCTGAAACAGCCGTCTCTTTGTTTATGGTGGTTTCCATAGCGCGTCAGCTAACTTCCTGTCCGCCACTTAGGACAGGAAGTTAGTCTGTCAGCTGTTGCAGACTAGAGGAGTCAGAGTTGAGATTAAACATTTGTCCTCGACTGCTCATATTATTTCACATTGTTTTATTTGGCCGTCACGACGGCGCTTCTCTGTAAAATGCAACATTCAGTTTAATTAAAAGCTTCAAGTTAGCAGAACTCAATTCTCATCAACTTGTTTTTTATACTCATTTTAAATAAATGCTGTAAACTGTTAGATTTTTAAAAAAAAAATGCTGCGGTAACTTAAAGTATTTAAGTTGAGTCCATGTATAAAAATTGAGTAATTGAAAGAGACGTGTGTAGATCAGTGTAACCTCACTTTCTTTTTGGCCATTGTTATAGCCAGACAAAACCAAGGGCGAAGTTGCTGTTACGACTGATGGGATGTATTCAATATTATAGTGTGATTATAGTGTGTGACTTATTACTCACGTGTCCTGAGTAATAAGTCTTGTCAAATTACAAATGCAGAATTACAGGATTAATAACATGGAAGCATAATCAGGAAATATGAAAAGTAGCCTGGGATCCAGACGGGATGCTCCCTGAAGGCAGATGAGCTCTAAAGGCTGAATCTCAAAAAGAGCGTACTGTCACTGTTAAGTCTAATAAAAATTATTAAATTCATGGAGTTATGCAAACTCAATGGGTACAACTTGCACATACTAACATTTAAGTTCACAAAATTGGGTTGCCCAAGTTGAGTCCTCAAGAGTTCCCCTCCTGCAACTTTTAGGTGCATCCCTTCTCCAACACGCCTAAACCATAAGAACGGCTTGTTGTCGGGCCTTTGCAGAGCTGAATGACGGCTGATGAGGGAATTCAGCCAGTTGATGTTTACCAAAGTTCAGATGTCGGTGGAAGTCTGGTTTTTAAAACTAACTGCTTGAAAATATTGTCTTGCACAGTAGTTTGTAAAAACAAATCTAGGTAGTATCTCGTCAATTTTATTCTCTCAGACTAACTGGGTATGTGTTAAATTTAGGCTTACGGCGGTGTAGGGTACCGATGTGTTGTAGGTTTTCACCTGGAAAGTTTCTGACCGGTAGTTCTTGCTTAGTTACTAAAACAAAAAGAAAATGTCTATCTTTCTGATTTTAACGACTACATTTCTTAGCCAACTAGATGTAAAACGGTCAAGAAATTTTGATGGCGTTAGTAGTACTCACTATTCAGACATTTCTGTTTGCCACCTGTTATGGATCTTGTTCATTGATCATATATGAAGTATGGATGTTGTTCATTGATCATATTTGAAGTGTCCTAAATAAACATACCCTTTCTTTCCTTAACAGCTGTCTCCAGTATTGTTGAGTGTTTTACCCTCGGCATATTCTCATTACTCGTCTCCAAATATTGGCCTGGGGTACATTTAGTGACGTTACTGCAAACACCCCTGTCCCTAAAGAATATTGAAGCATATCTTAACTGTGATTATTCCTAAATGCTGCAGACATCTCTAAATCAATCATGTTGCATGACAGACATGTGCTGGAAGACTAAAAGGACCAACTTTGTTGTACTCTGTCAAGCCTTTCTATGATCTGCTTGCTCCCTTGTGACGTAAATGAGGGGCTGACACGTTTGGACATGTAGAAGATAAGAGTTGACGTTTCAATCAAAAACCAATGTGGCGGGACCTGGACTGTCTCTACTGCCTAAAGCAGCTCATTTCAGCCAATCGGGATGTTTGATTTAGGAATATCCTGGCAAAAGTTTGATCCAAGGTAAAAAATAATAATAATAATAAAATAGATCACAAATACTATCTGCCTTGGATATTTTTGATATCTGCATCGGCCATAGAAAAGCCCATCTGAGTCGGTCTGTACCAAACACATATCCATGAAGATCGCGGTGAAGGACTAGACGTTTCTGAGGCGTTATTACACTGTAAATGGGTGTTATATAACAGCTCACAATAGATCTGCCTCTGTGCTCATCTTTCTAACCTCTTTTGTCAGGGATTATGTTCGCAGCGAACTGGATTCAGGCCACGAAGGACCTGTCTACCTGGAACCACTTTCCATGAACAGATTCACCACTGCACTCATAGGTATAACATTACGCCTGAAGACTCTGTGCAAGGGGTGGGGTTAACATAAAAAAAATAAGCTTAATAAATCATCTTTTTTAATGTGGCATGTTTCCTGTACAATTCAACTAAAAAGGCTACAGAATCTGCACTGGGAAATAAATAAAACAAGTCTGATATCCTGGTTGCAGAGGTCTTTAACTGGTCACTGCTGAAACTAGACCAGCTACCACATCCAGCATGTTCAATGTAGGTTTTTTTTAAGCATGTTTCTGCATTGTAAGAAGAACTTGGTGCATCTAACGAGTGAAAAGAAAACGGGTCTCCTGGTTATAAATAGAAATCCACAAAGTGCTGATTTCACAGAGGACGCCCGAGAAAGCAAAAACAACACTGCTGTATAAACGTCTGAGAGAAGCTGGGAAGAAACCTCTTTTTCCTCCGAGCATTTTTCTTTTCTTCTCTTAACGACCCGTTCTCACCGATCGGGGGATTGATAAATGTTCTGGAAAAAATGAAACGCAAGAACAAGTCAGTCGAGAATCCTTTAGATGTCTCAGAATGACTCTGCTGCATATTTATCTCTCTGTCCATGTTTAACATTTTCAGGTCAGCTTGTGGTGTGCACTCTCTGCTCCTGCGTGATGCAAACCAAGAGGATCTGGCTTTTCTCGGCGCACCTCCTCCCACTGGTGGCCAGGCTGTGTCTGGTGCCCCTCGAGACCATCGTCTTCATCAATAGGTTTTCAATGATCTTCACAGGCCTGGAGGTCATTTACTTCCTGGCTACTAACTTACTGGTGCCATATAACCTGGCCAAGACCGCCTACAGGGAGCTCGCTCAGGTGATTAATAATTGACGTGGCCTTATGTTGGCGGTCTTCTCACATTTTCCTCATTAAGCTTCGGTTCTGAGACGTATCCTCTTTTTTCTAATTTGATGAATGTTCCTAATTACATTTTTCTCTCTCCTCTTGGTTTTTCTGCATTTCTCTGTCTCCCAGGTGGTAGAGGTGTATGGGTTGCTTGCTTTAGGCATGTCCCTGTGGAACCAGCTGGTTCTTCCAGTGCTCTTTATGTGTTTCTGGCTGGTGCTGTTCGCTCTTCAGATCTACACCTACTTTAGCACCAGAGACCAGCCTACCTCCAGGGAGAGGCTCCTTTTCCTCTTTCTTACAAGGCAAGATGACGGCACCTTTTCACCAAACTGTGAGGGCCTTCCTGGCTTGTGTAGAGCGTGCGTCGTTTAAACTCTGTATGCTCGTGTGTACAAACTCACTGACAAAAAAAAAAAAAAAAAAAAGAGGTCACTCGTAAGGAGTGGTTGGATTTGGCTGTAATTCGGTACCCGTGAGGACCATTGCTGGGTATGTAAATGGCTCAGCTTGCAGGGATTAGTGTTGTTTCCACGGGCGGCGTAATAATACATGAATATCGGTGGTAGTGTTGTGGGTTTGCTTGAAGCTGGGCGGTCATATTTCTTTTAAGTGGTTACATTTCTTTGCTTCCTCTGACTTCATTTTAAACACATCACATCTAGTGAAAATAAAAAAAAAAAAAAAAAAAGTGACTCTTCACTCTGTTAGGACTTCCACACCGAAGAGTGTTGTTAAGCTCATTATGATGCGTTTACACATTGAAAGTAAACTGAATCGGGACATTTCTTTCATTCATTCAGATTTATTTGGTCGGGGGGCAGCATATGGTCGTTGTTACAAAGTAACTCTGGTGTTCTTGCTACCAGCTAATTTGCAGACCCTTTTTTTTTTTTTATGTACACAAAATGTATTGTAGGTATTCTTGAAAAGGGGCTCATTTAAACTCTGCTTCTTGGTTTCTTCTCCTCCAGTATCGCGGAGTGTTGTAGTACACCGTACTCTCTGCTGGGTCTGGTTTTCACCGTCTCCTTCATCGCACTGGGAGTTCTCACACTCTGCAAGTTCTACCTGCAGGGCTACAGAGCCTTCGTCCACGACAACGCCATGCACAGGTTACAGTGTTTGCTTGTTTAGTTGAGGCCTAATGTCGGAGTGCGTCGCAAAGTGTTAATAATGTCCGTTTTTTCTCATATGCAGAGGAATGACTGAAGGCATCACGCTGCTTATCCTTGCTGTGCAAACCGGTTTGATAGAGCTGCAGGTCATCCATCGAGCCTTCCTCCTCTCAATCATCCTCTTCATTGTAGTTGCTTCCATTCTGCAATCCATGCTGGAGATCGCTGACCCCATCGTTTTGGCTCTGGGAGCCTCCAGAGATAAGTAAGACAAACCTCTAATGTGCTTTTTTTTTTTTTTTAATCATTAAACATTATTCAGTAGTATTCCATGCAACAGTTTTAACTCTCTGGGTTTTTTTTTTTCTCTCCGTCTCTTGTCTTGTAGGAGTTTGTGGAAGCACTTCCGCGCCGTGTCTCTTTGCCTCTTCCTGCTGATCTTTCCCGCTTACATGTCCTATATGATCTGTCAGTTCTTCCATATGGACTTCTGGCTTCTCATCATCATCTCTTCATCTATCCTCACCTCACTTCAGGTAAATCACACTGACGTTAAATGAAGTGAATGACCAAAGCTGTAACAGCCTTATTTAGGAAAGCATGTTTTTCTTTTTTATTCAGATTTTCCAGTGCATGTCACATCTCACACATCTTACAGAATACATGTAGAAATACACGTTATATTTTTAAAGAGGGTTTTGTTTGTCCAAGGTCTTAAAGAAAAGACAATAAAAAACAATGATAATAGTAAAAAACAAAGATAAATAAATGAAAAGAAAAAAACAAAATAGAATTAAAAAAAGAAAAAATACAGAGGAATCTCCCATTCATTAATCGTAATTTCCATCAGTTGTGGTTTGAAATGAATGCTTGAATTGAGGACCATTTTTCTATAAAGATATCACTTTTCATCTGAAGTTTTGCCGTAATTTGTTCCATGTGGTACTCCCCCCTTACTCTATTCTTCCATTGGGAAATCGTTGGGGGCTGAGGCTTCAGCCATGAGACCATAATCATTTTCTTTGCGAGGACAAGTAAGATCTTTAAAATGTAAATCTTATTGTGATCTTGGATTTTAATCTGGAAAATACCTAGTATTATAAAGAATGGCTCTAGGGGAATTGTAATGCCCAGGCAGTTGTTGATTTCCATTTGTATCCCTTACCAATATGTTGATAGTTTTGGACAGTCCAAAAATATATCAGTGAAGTCTCCAATTAGTCCACGACCTCTCCAACATTTATCAGAGGTGTGGTTAAATCTAGATATGAGAAGAGGAGTCCTAAAAAATCTCATTTTGATTTTCCATTCAAATTCTCTTAACATTGGACTATTTGATATTCTATGACACTCCCTAAACATTGTCCTCATGATTAATTATGATATTCATTTCTAGTTCCCATTTCCCTTTGATATATTTTGTATCTGTTATTACTTCCTCTTGCAATATTTTGTAAATATAGGATATGAATTTGGTGGTTATATTTCCTTTTATTACAGAAAGAAAGAAATTTTCTATGTTTGAAGGGGGCATTTGTATGTTTTCCCATTCCTTATTTATTTGCAGATAGTGTCTCATTTGTAAATATTTATACAAGTCATGGGTTGGAAGATTATGTTTTTGTTGAAGTTGCTGAAAGGACAGCAGGCTTCCACCTTCGAACATTTGATTTATTAGAATCAAACCTTTTTCAACCCAGTTTCGTAGTCCAGGAAAGCATGTTTTAATATTACCTCATATCCAAACATAGAAGGGGAAAAAACGCTACATTTTCTACTATTTAGCAATCCCAACACATAAACTAGTGGCATACGTTTGTCCTGTGATATGTGGCTGTGGTCAACAAAACTACAAGCCTCTTGCAAACAATCTTTTTCAGAAGAATTTGTCTCTGAACTTTCAGCCTTCTCTACAAAATGTCCAAAAAGCTCCAGACACGTCCTTATTGACGCTTAGGGAGCTTAAGTCAGAAATCTGACTTGTTACATTATTTATTACTTGCTCCTTCACGCCTGTGCAGATTCTCAGTTATCCGGGTCATCGCAAGAGCAAACAGGCGTAAATCGGAGGGAACCGGACTTTGGTTCAGTTCTTTCTGAAAATGTTTCGACACCTTTCCAGGAGTCTTTGTCAGTTCTGGTGGCTCACACTTCAGCTGCTGTTTTTAAGGACATGGAAGCCCATCCTCTAAGGCACAAAAGTAAGATGACCCACCCGTCACTGTCCTTGGATTTTCTTGGTGTGAGTGGAGGACTTGGTCGCCTGAATCATGACGAGACTGCTGATGAAATCTCTTTGGAGCTCCTTCATTCAGAAACGTTTCATATGAACCTTGTTGTGATCCTTTTACGTGATTTACACTAAAACAGTTTTTTTTAATTTATTTTTTTTTACCACCAGGTTCTCGGTACTCTGCTCATCTACGTTCTCTTCATGGTGGAGGAGTTTCGTAAAGCTCCAGTGGAGAACATGGACGAGGTTATTTACTGTGTTAACGGGACCTACAGGCTGCTGGAGTTTCTGGTAAATATTTCCTGAACACATTCTGATTATGACAGTTCTGACAACACGTACAGCAGCAGACAGTCAGCCAGAATTCAAAATCTTCTCTCGCTCCAGTCTGATCAGTTATATAAAAAAATATGTATTTTGTTTAGTATTTCTGTATTTTTTTTATTCATTATTAATTTCAGAACTAAGAGATCCTATTATTTTTGGCCAACCAACACGACGATGCTTCTGTTTTTGAGTTTAATATGAATCAGATAGTTAGTGAGATTTACTTTAATGCATAAATGTGAATGAGCTTGTAATTCCATAATAATAATTACAATAAAAAATTGTCTGAAATCAGTATTACTATTGTTTTCTGACTCATTAAATTCTGTCCTCCCAGGTGGCAGTGTGTGTTGTGTGCTATGGCATATCAGAGACTGTATTTGGCGAGTGGAGTGTGATGGGCAGCACCATTATTCTGGTCCACTCCTACTACAACGTTTGGCTCAGAGCCCAGCTGGGCTGGCAGAGCTTCCTGCTCAGGAGAGACGCCGTAAACAAGATCAAAAGCCTCCCAACCGCGACCGACGCGCAGCTGGAGCAGTATAATGACATCTGTGCTATCTGCTTCCAGGTACGCAGAGCCTTTAGCGCTTCTAAGGAGGCCGCTTTTTGTTTTTATGCACGCTGCTTCACACGATACTGCTCATTCACTCGTTTATTTATGGATTTATTTCTTTTTGATAGGATTTAATCAGATTCTGTAACTTTGGGGTTATAATCTGCCGCTTTTGTGCTGAAATCTTCATCAACCATCATCTGCCACCATGCTTGAATTCTTCGAATAAATATACTTCATAGAGTTTTTGTGTATTTAAGTTTATTTCTGAGTAAAGATTAGTTTATTTTTTTGTCTTGATATTTAGTTGTCATCATGTTCTCAGGGTTCCTGCGGATCCTTAAAAAGTCTTAAAAGGCATTGAATTCTGTAATATAAAACTAAGGCCTTTAACCAATAAAAACTGTTGCGGCCGGACCATAGCTGTGAAAAAGAGTTGGCACTGCTTATGTTGTGGTTTTAAAAACTGATTTATAGTTTATTTTAGTAGGGAACAAAACAAAGTTTGTGAATTCAGTTCAGTAGTTGTTAAAA
Source organism: Fundulus heteroclitus (assembly GCF_011125445.2). Lineage (NCBI taxonomy): Eukaryota > Metazoa > Chordata > Actinopteri > Cyprinodontiformes > Fundulidae > Fundulus > Fundulus heteroclitus. The sequence continues at coordinate 15,640,901 of NC_046371.1, read as the reverse complement.
ATAAATCTGTAATTTGTTTGTTTTTTAGCTTTCTTCCTATATGGAATGTTTTTCAAAATCTTTAACATGTCTACTGGGCCAGAAAGTAATGGTTTATGTTAAAATAATCATTTGGGTGAAGTTGTCGCAACCAGGTTTATCTTGTTTATCGTGAAGTTGGTCTTAACTTTTTATTTCAAATGGCATTAAAAAGTCTTAAAAAGTCTTGAATTTAACTTGCCTTATGCTGTAGGAACCCTGGTCCTATTTGTTTGCAACAACAGGCTACGTGAGCAGGGGGGAATGTAAAGCGGGCCTCATGTGACTTGTTCTTCCTTGCAGGACATGAACAGTGCAGTGATCACTCCCTGCAGCCATTTCTTCCACGCTGGCTGCCTGAAGAAATGGCTGTACGTGCAGGAGACGTGTCCCCTTTGTCACGCCCAACTCAAGAGCCAATCACCAGCCAGCGGAGTTCCCAACCAAGACATCCCCGCAGCCGACCCGAGCCCTGCTGGACAGGAAGGAGCCGCTGCCGACGATCAGGAGGAGGACTCCGCTTCTGACGACGTAAAAGAGGGACATGATGGAAGCGCCGCGTTGGCTGAAGAAACCCCCTCGTCTTCTGGCACGCCCTCTGCTCCTGTGCACCTCGTCACGCCTCTGTCATCATCATCATCATCATCCTCATCTTGTTCCTCCACCTCACCTGTGGCTGATTCCACGGAGAAGCAGCCGCTAACAGATCATCCATCCACATCCCCCTGCTCTACCTCTGACGCGCCTGACATTTCCGCCGATCCCCGATTGCACCCCCACATGGTCGCCCCCTCCATCCTTCCCCAGTCGTCCTCCTCTTCCTCCTCCCCACAGGTACCGACTCCTGTAGAGGTGACCCCCGCCGACCTGCAGGAGATCCACTGATCCAACGTTTCACACCGAACAGCCCATCTGCCCTTCCTCCTCCTCCTCCAAGCTCAAGCAGAGCTCCAGCGCCACACACACACACACACACACACACACACACACACACACACACATAATATATATGCATGCACCTAGAAACAGCATCTCCACACTTCCCCTTCCTTTATTCTTCCTTTAGGCTTTTACAGTGAAGTCCAACTTCCTCATATCCAGGGTTCCTACGCAGTTTTGAAAAGGATGGGATTCGATGTCACATTTTTTCAGTTTTGTTCCGTATATATAAAAAGGAAATGAGGTTTTAGGAAGCATTAATATTTCCAGACTTTATTCCCTTCAACTCAATATTCCAAAGTCTCTAAAACGAGCTGGTCCAACCAGATTCCATCTTTGTTTACTTCCCCGTATACATCAGCTGTTTCTTCATCCGCCAAAGGATGAAAATGTCTTGGAGATGAGTGCATGTATGCGAATATAGATGATGGATGGACTGCTGTTGGATAATGGGGCGGATAAAGGGAAACGCTGGGAACAATCGACTGTCAACTGGTTCAGAAAACAAAAGAAAAACATTTTCATTTCTCTTATATTTATTTCTTAGCTTAAAGTATTTAGATTTTTTTTTTTGCCACCTGCTTGCAATTTGCACATTTAAAGCCTTCCCAGTGTAACATTTAATGGAAGTAGTTCACTAGTTGTATGGATGGGGGATGTTGGCCTAGAATAAAATGTTCTTGGTGTTTAGGGGTATTTTCTTGCAGTACTCTTAAAGCTGATGATAAAAAGTATTTTTAGATTCTTTTTCGCAAATTTGTTACTACAAACAGTCAAGGAACACATCAGCATAAAAACTACTGTAGAAGTGACACCAAATATCAAATAGGTTACCACAGCAAGACTTACATTAAGTTGTGCTTTTGTACCGTTACACAGCACACACAAACTTCAATCGTATTTTTTAAATATATTGACATATATTGATGCTCATATTCAACCAGCAGTAAGAAAACAAAAAAAACCTCAGCATGTTCTTAGCTTTTGGGGTAAATTTCTTATCGCAGTGATCTGATTGGCCAACAACAGTAAATGAGATGATTGTCCGTCCCTAATTCAGACATTAAAGACGAAAACTAAACAAAGAAATGTAGATAAGCTCTCAGCTGAAAACTGCTGAGGAACCCTGCATATCGGTTTCCGACAGGAAGAGTAACTCAGTCCTTTATGCCTAGGTTTATTATTCAGTGCTGAAAACATAAATGACTGGTTACACACATCTATCTAAATTCTGGTACTTTTATCATGAAACGGTTACCTGCATCTATCCCCCGTCGACTCATGCTGCAAATGATTTCTATCACAAAGAATGTTAAAGTGATCCATCTCAGAAGTACTTCCTGCTTCTACATCGTGTCTACAAAATGTGAAATCTTTTAGGACAAGTTATCCCTGACTTTATTCCATATTTTTTTTTTTCCCCCCATCAACGAAACCCTACTGTTCGACTCCCTCAAAGCGGTCCCGTTTACTCGGTTTTTGTCCTCCCCCGCCTCCCTGTGTGCAGCCGTCCTCTCATCGCTGCACACGTTGGATTTATCTGATGTCCCGTAGGCGCCATGACACGGAGAGGCGATCAGAGGCGGAGACAGCTACGAATGACAATGGATAACTTAATAGTTGCATTTTTAAACTGTGACAGTCTTAACATTTCAGAAACATTACAAGTTTTTTTTTTTTTTTCGTTTTTCTCTCATTCAGATTGACATTTTGGTTTAACTGCTGAGTGACAGTGGTTGTGAGTATTGGTGAAAACCAAGAATTAACCGATACTGAATGTCGTTTCCGGTGGCCATCACATGACCCGAAGCCTGGTGCTAAGCAGAGGACACGCCATGTGATCTAGGCCGTTCGCTTCTATGTGAACTAATCAGTGGCTTCACATGGGACGTCGAATTCATTTTGTATGTCGAAGCTTTTTTGCTATAACACCTCTTCAATGTTTGAATCCAATTTGCATGGCTGGTCCGAGCAAAAAAAAAACAAAAAAACAAAACAAAAAAAAAAGGCATCTGTATTCCTCTTAGCCAAAGTTTTGCATCACTGTTGATATTATTGTTAAGGTCAATTTTACATGGGTTTTATTGGACAGTGCAGCGCACCGTGCAGATGGACAAAAGCAGAAGGGTAGTAATGTCTTGACATTTCCGAGCGTAAAATACCGTGCCTTGCAAAAGTCTTCGTGCGCCTAGAGATTTTTTTTCCCCACACATTTCTTCATCTTTCAACCCCTTTGATGCATTTTATTGGGGTTTTTGTGTTGTAGATTAACACAAGATTGTGCACTTTTGTGAAATGGAAGGAAGATCGGAAAAGCATGCACATACATTCAGCCCCCCCCCCCCCCCAGTCAATACCTCTACCAGCTCATCTAGTGACTGACCTTTTTGCCCCGTTCTTGTTTGCTCCAGCTATTCCCCCGGTCTTTCCACCAAATACTAATTGGATTTAGCTCTGGCTGAATGTTCAGGATTATTGTGATGCTGGAAGGTGAACCTTTGCTGCAGGCATTTGCAGCAGCTACCAGTTTTCTTCCAGGGTATGCGTCGTATTTGGCTCCATCTGTCTTTTAATCAAATCTGACCAGGCCCCCCCTGATCCTGCTAAAGAACAGTATCCCTGTAGCTGTGCTGCCAGCATCATGTTTTACCATGGGGATGACGTGCTTTGGGTTATATATGCGGCGTTAGGTTTTCCTCCTTACGCTGCACTTTGCTCCTTGGCCGAAAAAAGCTTCTTCCTGGTTTGCTGTTGCCCCTGCAGGGCTTGTGGGAAACCGTAAATAGAAACTGATTGATCACACAGTCGTCCGTGTGACGGTCAGAGATTCACAGGTTGCTTCTTAACATTAACCCTGTATTAGTGCTGACTAGTACACTAGGTAACATCTGAAAGCAGCTGTTTGGGGTGCCGGAGTAAATGGGGCTGAATACAAACACTTTTCAGATTTTCAATTGTAAAAAAAAAAACTAAATAATGGTAAAACGCGTTTATTGTTTTCCTTCCAGTTTACAACGTGGCGCAGCTTCCTGTTGGATAAAATCCCAATGAAATCCCTCGAGGTTTCTGGTTGCAATGTGAATCGAAAAAAAAAGATGTGAAAAAGTTTCAGGGGTAGGGATACTTGAACTGCAAGGTGGTTTCGGTCCTCGCAGCTGACACGCGGCCCTCCTGCTGTTCCTGGCTTTAAAGCTCCGGCTGACACGCTAACGCGAGCCGTTCCCAGCGGGGAGCCAATCACTTTGCTCCATCTGGGCCTTCAGCGCATCCCCTGCAGCTCAGTCATTTCACGAGGCGTTACTACCAGCAAAAGCCGTTTTAAGTTCTTTATTTTCTTTCGTCCACCAGCCCTTTATATGTGCCCAAGCACTCAAACTGGGATGTAGAAGCTAGGGTAGGATGGTAGATCAACGTGTAACGAAGAGTGTTTGACTGCAGCACAAAAACGTTAGGAGTTCTGATGCACGCTTATATGTAGAGCTTGCACGCTGCCACAGAACCTGTTTTTGTCCTCAGTGTCCTCTAACCTTGTTACTGATGTCTTTTTTTTTTTTTTTTTTACCCCTTTTTTATGTTTTTGGTTTGTATTTGCACTAATCTCATTTATACTAGCGATGCTCCAAAGCTGGCCTGCCCGTGGCTGTCAGCTACCAAATACCCTGCGTTGTTTGAGGAAACAGCTCAATCCCTGTGTGTGTGTGTGTGTGTGTGCGTGTGTGTGTGAGATGTATAGAGCTGTTGGCGTGTATGACAGCATCTGTGTTGTTTATATGATCGCTGCTTGGTTTCCTCCTAGCTGCCTTGTCGCTTTGCCCAGGGGCTATGGGGAAACCAAGCTTTTCTGGTGTGAGAAGCCAGTGGTGTGTTACTGTGTCGCCTGTGTGCATGACGCGTCCTCAGGCTGGTGTGATCACTCCAGTGCCCTCTATTGGTAGGAGTGGGATCAGCATGACGCTGACCAACAGGAGGTGTGGTACTTCACCTTTGACAGTATTGCTTATTAGTTTCATAAGGTCGTATTACTCTGACTTCTTTTCTTTTTTTTTTTTTTTACTTTACAAAGCACTGGTTACATGGCTGAAAATGAATACATGATGAATGTACGATCAGACCTGTCCAGTGCTGATTTTTTTTTTTTTTATTTTAAAGGAATGAAATGTTGAATCTGATGTGTTTCGTTCGCTGAAAAGGTGAACGCAAGGACTGTCTGTTTCTTTACTCTGATTTCTACATGAAGCCCCTTTAACGGCTACACAGATTTGTCTCGCATTGCAAGGTCTTGGAGACTGTATCAGGCGGAATGTGTGAAGGTGAAAATCGTCATTGGCAGCTGTATTTCAACATGCATTGCAGTATTAAACGGCCCGAAAGTTTGTCAGCTGTTGGTTCAGTGGATATTTGCACAGTTCTAACTCTTATACCCGATAAACGCTTACGTTTTTTTTGTTTGTTTGTTTTATTTTTTTTGGTTTAAAATCAAATATTTTGATATATATATTTTTTTCAGTGGCTGTTAACATTGTGGCCATTAAAATGCATGTTCATATACTCTGAAAGGCCAGTATTACGGTGCATTATCTGCCGCTCTTCATTTCAGCTGCAGAATAAACTTCAGATTAAACGTGCCAACATTTAAGCAACTTTAATTAGTGTTGTCAGTAAGAAAATGTTTCCTAAAGTGGAGCTTTTTGGCATTTTAGAGATTGGTTTTCTACCATCTTACAGAGTGCGTCCTTCATACAAGACTCAAAGATGTTCCCTAATTTTCTAATGAGCCCTCCTGTCTGAATATGACTAACCTGAGAAAGTAGAATATTGTTGGCTTCTGGTAGCCAAGGTTCTTGAAGTCATGATAGTGTCTGAAAATAAAATGAAATTTGAAGCGTAAGCAAATATGGAAATTGGATCGATAGCTGCCACAAGCACGCTGTTGGATTTGCTTTATTTGGTGAATGCAATTTTAACACAGCTGCTCAATGCTATTACCTCAAAGTGAAGAAAGATGTTTCATGCTCTAACTGAGCCTTCCTCAACATTTTGTTATAATTTCTTTTTTCTTTTTTTTCTGGTTAGTTTCTGACCGTGCAGATTTAGGACCTGTTCTGTAAAGCCTGGCTCTGAATGCCACTTGTGTTGAATTAAAGATGTCCCACAGCTGGTTTTCGGACTGGGTGCCTGGTGTTGCCTTGGTTATTTTACAGAAACTGAATGTCAAATAAAATGGAACGATTCTCTGGAAAACCGACAGCTTCTCTTTTGTTACTGCTTGCATTTCCAATATATTAAAGTATAATGTTTTAGTATGGTTGTGGACCTTCATTTGGAACGTGTGCGTTTTCTACTGAGCTTCATTTACACTTTGAATCGTCTTGTTACTGAAAAGTGCTTTATAAATAAACCTGCCTTGGCTTTACATTGATGCTCCCAAATACAACCCAGAGCAAGTCATCTAATTACTAAAGTCCATCTGTTTGTAATTTAATCTCAGTAGATCCAGCTGTGGCGCGAAGGCTTCAGGTGAGTGAACCACATTAGTGAACAAACAACATCTGAACCAGCAAACGGGTCAGAGAGGAAGTTGTGGGCAGGCTTAAAGCAGAGTTGGGTTATAAAACTACATCTTAGGGAGCATTGTTCAATGTAACATCTGAAACTAGGCAACCGTAAAGCGAACAGGACATCTCCCTTAGACCTGGGCTTTCAAACTCCTGTCCTCAAGGGCCTGATCCAACACACTTTGATCAAATGGAGGAATTACCTCCTCAGCATGCAATTATGTCAAAGTCCTGCTAACGACCTCATAGGTCACACACTGCAAAAAGGAAACTAAAAGTAAGTAAAATCTTCTTGAAATGGGTGTATTTGTCCTTGGTTTGAGCAGGTTAAATAAGATTATCTGCCAATGGAATAAGATTGTTGCACCTAAAATGGGAACAACTCATCTCGTTCATATTTCAAGTGTAGGATATCTAATTGTTATTTTTAGGGGTCAAAATACTCACTCAATTGACAGATAATCTTATTTACCAGCTCAAATCAAGGACAAATGCACTCGTTTCAAGACATTTTTTTTTAATTATTTTTAGTTCTGTTTTTGCAGTGTATGTGCATGGCAAAAAATAATTCAATCTGAAAAACTCACAGAGAAAGAAATGGCAATTAGAAGGATTTTATTGACACAATATTTTAAGTCTTTGACGCTCAGACCTCAGCAGGAACATTAATGCTGAATTATACTTTAATATGCATAAGTAGATGTATGAGAACACGGATGTTCCCCCCCAGGTCTGAAACTGGTGGAGTGGAGATAGAATAAGTTTGTTCAGTCCATATGGTGATCTGTTTAAGATAGATGTCCAACTTGATAAACACAGGTTTGCATGAACTGTCCATGATGAGCAAGCTTGAAGCGACTGTGGAGAGGAAAAACTCCCCTTTGGGAAGAAACCTCTGGCAGAACCGGGCCCAACATGGTGGTCTTCTGCCGGACCAATAACAGGCGATAGGGAGTGCTGAAGACTGAAGGGAGAAAACACTCTGATGGGTTGAGGATGGAGGAACGTCTTGGAAGCTAGATGAACTCAGCTACGATGGTGGAGAAGGGGTTGGGGGTGGGTTGAATCGGACATCTGATTCGAAATCCGACATGCAATCCGTTTGCGCTTGCTGGTTAGCAGGCTGAGACGTGGATTTGAAGTTGCTTTTAAGATGAGCGCGGGATGCTGATTGGCTTCATGGAGGTGTATAAACATATGTACATTGTGCATGGGTACAAAATGGAATTCTAAATGTGTGCTGGTTCAACACAACCGAAACAAATTGCTCAATTACCTCCTCAGCATAATATTATGTTCCAGGGAGTCCTGCTAATGACCCAGTTGTTTGATTCAGGCGCGTTTAAACAGAGACAAATCTGAAGGTTGCAGGAAACCAGCTGAAGTGACACCTGTGCCTGACAGACGAGGCAGAAACGCCGCTATTCAGAGAAGCAGTCTAGGTGTAAGTAACTCTGGGGGAGCTAGAGGGATCTGCTGCTCAGGTGGGAAAATCTGTTTACAGGTGTTATTTGCAACAATCCTAGTCATACAGCCTGGGCGACAAGGTTTTGGTCAAAGTATGCTTATGTTAGAATGGCCTAGTCAAAGTCCAGATTTTTTTTTTCAGTTAAAAAAAAGAAACGAGTTGAAAACTGATGTTCAAACACTCCTTTCATGCGCACTGCTCATTTCTGGTTGATATTTGTAAAAAGATTTAAAAAATCTACATAATTATGCACTAGTTTGTCTCCCACTCTCAGACAAAATGCTAAATACATAAATGGAAGTTTGTGCCTGTGTGTGACCAGAGGTGGGTAGAGTAGCCAAAGATTTTACTCAAGTAAGAGTAGCACTACTTCAATATATTTTTACTCAAGTAAAAGTAAAAAGTTGTCAGCCAAGAAGTTACTCAAGAGTAAGTATTCAGTAAGAAGGCTACTTAAGTACTGAGTAACTCATCATAAAAGCTGATGATTTAATATTTAAAAATTATGTAATCAGACAGACAAAGATATAAGGTTATGTGCGAATTCTGGTATTTTAAAGTAAAAAATATACAAAGAATAAAATAATTGCAGAATAGCAAATTCAGGCAGAAGAAATGCTTTTCTTAATTTTTTTTTCAACATTAAACTTGAAAGCAATACTTACGGCAGTTAGTGTGTGTGTGTGTACATATATATATATATATATATATATATATATATATATATATATATATATATATATATATATATATATATATATATATATATTAATTCTAGTGACTGTTTACTGTGAGTTCATTTGACCTTCAAATGATGTAAAAAAAACATTAAAATAACTAAGCTTGTGTAAAAAGAAGAAGTCTCACTTTAACATAAACTAGCTTTTTTGTCTCTCTGGTGCATTTTCTGGTCAGGACAATTATGTACATGAATTATGTACAACATAATTCCTGCGGTTTATTTATGTTCATGAAGTTATTCGTAGTAGGTAGAGTAGCCAGAAGTTTTACTCCACTTAGCTTCAGTAGTAATATGACTCAAGTAAAAGTAAAAGGCACAGTGCTGTAAAACTACCAAAAGTACAAAGTACTCAAGTAAATGTAACTGAGTAACGGTAACTAGTTACTACCCACTTCTGGATGTGACAATATGTGAGGCAAGACTAAATGGACATTTTAAATTCCAATGCAACGCGGTAAACAATCTATTTCTAAAGCATATATCAGAGATTTAAAGCTAAACGTCTACATTAGTGTCATCATCTAAACAAAGGTGGTCACCTGACGGATTAGATCCAGAAAGTTTAATGTCCCATGTAGGATGTGCTGTTCCTCCCATCAGGCGCACGGTGGTGCTGTTGTGTCGCTTTTAGGCTGCCGGGGCTCTCTCATCGTTGGACCAGCTGCGGCTGGCCGGACGCCGGAGACTAGCGCAGTCACAGCTCCCACTGGGCGCGCCTGGCAGCCCTGCACCGTGGTTTCTGGTCTTTCTTATCACCGTTTCGGCAGCATTCATTTACATATGTGAATAGCAGAGGGTCGTATTTAGTAGTTTTCTTTAACAATAGTCGGACCGACCATTTCTTAAAAGAATAGTTTAAAGAAAATCTGTAAGGTCTTGGAACTTACAAGCTTTGTTGTCACAGGTTGAATAATGATAATGATTCTAAAATAAAATATGTTTCAACTGCATTTTAAGTATGTTGTCAAGACAATTTCCAGGAGTTACCGTGTGCAATTTTACAGCATAATTCCTGCAGTTTATTTAAGCAACTGTTTAACTGCAGCTGAGTTGAGAGTCAGAAAATGTTTTCATTTATTTTAGGATTTTCTGGTAAAACCGTGATTAAATCCTGTAGGTGCCGCATGTTTTATCTCCCTCTGACTCTGTCACTCTGCTTTTCTGTGCTGTAACATCTACCCAGTCCCATCCACTACGCTCTCTGTGTCACTTTATAGGCAGAAAACCAGAGCATAAAAGACTTCTCCTCCTCCTTAATCAAAGTCAAGGGCATTTTCCAGCAGCCTTTTGGGAATAAGAGCCTGGAAGAAGGCCGGATCGCTCTCCGCCAATCATTCTCACACGTAGATGAATGACGGGAAAGTTGTCGACCTCTTGGCCTTTAACGAATCAATACATCGTTGGGTTTAGCACCCTTCACTGCGTCATCTATTAATATTTGTGTTTTGTTTTGGCTTCTCCCACCACCTCCTCTTGGTGGTGTGATAAATAGTTTCAAATAACAGATGGTGCCAGAGGGAGAGACAAAGCGGGGGAATCTGGTTGCAATTATCCTCAATTATGCTCATTGTTATTTTGAGCTAATTATTGTTATTGTCACTTTTGTTTGCATGTCTTGTGGCGCTGGGCTGCAAAAAGGCAAGGCCCGAGACAATGGGGAGAAGGGATACGATGCGAGGATGAAGCGTGCCTTTTTAGAATGGAGCCTGCGACTGGCTGGTGTAAAGTCGAGAGTCAGATTTAACAAATGCCAGCGGGCTATTATTTAATTTTTACTTTTCCATTTGTGAAATGTAAGTATCCCGCCTCTCGCCCAATGACTGCTGGAGATGGGCACCAGAGACGGGCACGGATAAGTGAGTATAGGCAATAGATGGACGTCAGATGTGAGATCATTAGAGCCAATAGTTGTAAAAGATGTGTCCAAATTTATGAACACTGTCAGCCTATGTGGAAAAGTCAATAAAGGTTATTGATTTGTGACAGTCTGAAACAATTTGCACCCACTGCTCCTCCTACATCCTACGGCGCTGTGCAGAAGTTATCCTTCATCCGCTTACATTTTGTTTGCGAGGAGGCCGACTTTTTTGTGAAACTCCTTTTTTTTTTGCAAGCTCTCTGGCGGCGTTTTAAAGATGCTCTTCAGACGGTGGCTGCTTGTTGTTTTTATTCGCTGAAACAGGTGGGAAGAGTCAGCAGAGTTTGGTATATCATACAGGATTAAGATGTATAGGTATTGATATAAAAAGACAAAAAACAATTGGAAACTTGTTTTCAATGGAATCAAACAACAAATTCATTATCAATGCAACTAAGATCTGTTTAATTAAGATTTAAAAGTAAAAGAACTGTTAAGACGAACTAAGAAGGATGAGTTTTGAATAGACAGCTGAACGGTCAAACTCCTGATCAAATCCATGAAATTATAAGATTTATCAGGGTTTTAATTTTTAGTTTTTGGCATCTCAGACGTCTAATGAAACTGGCTTTTCGGCCTCATGCTGTGTTATGTTAGCTAATGCGGATCTGAGAGGGGAAAGACAAAGAATAGGGAGGAATTTAAAGTCTCAGAAGCAACTATTGATCCATCAGCTTTTAGCAAAAGAACCACCAGGGACAGAACTTGAAAGAGTATCCTTTTTCACATCGGTCGGGCTGTTTATCCTCAGGGAACCAACTCGTGGTTTTTGCTCAGATGTTCCCACCACCTTCATCAGCAGTTAGATGAACCAGAAGAAAGAACAATGCCGAATCTTTTATCGGACTAGTGGGATTAGGAAGCTTACTGTGCTGAAGTTGTCAGATGAGACAGAGGGGTGCCAGGGATCCTGGTGGAAGCTGGAAAAGGGAGTTTTTACAACGGAGACTCGTGTTCCAGGAGGGACTCTGATATCAATGGAGCGGACTGGGATCCAGTTTGACGCTGAACCCGGACCTCAGGCCGAGGAGCTGCGGTAGATGACCGTGGAGAGATTTCCGGAAAGGATCTGTCACAGAGAGGACTGCAGAGGTGATCGCTAGCTTGAGGGAGGTAAGAAGGTTAACATGAACTCTGTGCTCAGGAAACACTCAGGAAGATTCAACTTGGGCTTGACTCTACCAAGGAGGTTGGTCTTCAGGCGAAGACTGCTCATCCTTAAATCCCCAGCAGCCAGATGTGGGAATTGCAGACGGGTTTTGGAGTCTGCAGCTACACTCTATGGCAACGAGGCTCTGCTCAGGAGATGATCCCATATATAAACACAAACTCAATCTCACATGCCAGGATCATGACACACTAAACACACATTGGATGGTAGAGGGAAACAAAACTCTTGCAGCAACTTTACACTAAATAGTAATAAAAAACAAACAAAATGAAGCATAAAGTGATCAAAGAAAGCGTGATCAGAGCTTTGGCCTGGTTGAGCAAAGCGTTTTGTTGGGTTTGCTGGTTCTGTTCTCTCTCTCTGCTGAGTCAGAACCCAGCTCTCCACTCGGCGGTGCAAGCTTTTGGGACAGGAGCCGTCAAAAGGACTGATCGACCAATCAGAGTCAGACTTGGGGTAAGGTGAGGACAGACGGCCAATGAAAAAAAGGTTTTCTATTATCTTTTAAAACCACTTTCTCTGGACAAGAGATGTTAATCTGTCACTGTAGCCAGGAGACTATCTCACAACTGTGGCTGTTTTTACATTCACAGTTTTGACTGTGTGGCCATTTTACTGAGTATCTCCCTGTAACATATCTCCCTGTATTTACAGTTACTCCTAGTCATACATTATTTATGGTTCATTCAAAGCTTTTTGAATGTTTGAATGAGAAAAACAACACTTTTCATTTTAGGATGGACTTCGACACACACTGGCGGGCATTCAGACAAACCCCAACAATGCAACTTGTAAGATCTCTGAAACAAACATTTATGTTTTCATTTATTTCAGGAAGCCACCTGCATGGAATACGAGGTCATTTTGGCCAGATCTAAAAGGTCCTGCCACGAAATTTTGAAATGACCTGGAGGAAAAACTGTTTAGGTAGGTGAAATGTCAAGTATGAGTTGTTTGTGCACGCTATGCACGACATATAAAGTGTAAAGATGCAGCCAAAAGTTAACTTAAAAACAGCAGTTAAGCAGCACTTTCACTTTGTTTCACTTTTTTGTGTTTTCTTTGCTATAAAAACAAATTAAGCAAATAAAAATGTTCTAACTAATTGGCACGGCATGTTTGGATGAAGGATGTAGCTTGACCGTGAAATCCATCTGGACTAAAACAGTTAAGATGTCCAAAGTTCAGAGCTGTAAAAAATGAGCAGGAAGAACCCTGAAAAGGTGGCAAAGTTGGGGCTTTGTCACCAACCACTTCCTCAAAAAGAAGGTGGCTTGTTATCCTGCTAACTAAGCCTGATAACTGCCAAATTCCATTGAGTTGTTAAATGAGGTTTTAAGTCATTTCTAGGTCCAGGTTTCTATCTCATAGGTTGAGACAGCATCAGTAGCCAGCACTCATCTCTCTTTTTCTTTTCTTTTTTTGCTGCATATGCTTATATTAGCTTTAAATAAGAGCTCAGCTTATACAATTTTACTTGATTTGCACTTTTCTAGCAAACAGAAGAAAAATGTTTTTGATAGATCTTAAGAAGTTGTCATGGGGAAAAAGTTTGGACAGGAACGATTTAATTTTCACATTTTAACTTTTTTTAAAGATGGAAAATCGTTGCTGTCATTTGATTGCTTGTTTTATTATTATTATTATTATTATTATTATTATTATTATTATTATTATTATTTGAGGAATCTTTATTATTACTTGAAATGTTATGTCGAATGTCATGAAATGTTGAAAAGTCAACCGTGCGTAAAATGTTCGAGATGTGGTAGAAGTGACTGGGAGGTGCGGGTCCCCGTCCCGAGGAGCAGCTGCAGGTCTTTCCTTGCTTTGCTCGCTTCCCCACATGTTCTTTGCGCCAAAGGAAGACACATCTTCTCTGGGGTGAAAAGAGAATCTTGTGCGCGCAAGACTTTCGCTTCATAACCACATCTTTTTATCAGATTAAAAGACTGCCTGAACATTAGAGGGTCAGGGCAAGCTCCGTCTTGCTCCACGATGCAGCTCTGACTCCACTCTTGTCTTTGTTTGGGGGCGTCTCCTCTCCTCCTGTTCCCCTCCTCCTGACCCCCCCCCCCTCTCTCTCTCTCTCCTGGGGCGGTAGAAAAGCTCCCCCTGTTTGGCTCTCAGAGAGAGAGAGAGAGAGAGAGAGAGAGAGAGAGAAGGGTCCTTTGGGAAGAGTCACAAAGCGATTTCCTCAGAGCTTGAGCAGAGTTGCGAGAGCGCAGGGCTGATCTGGACATCACCCACGGCACGGCACGGCACGTCCCGCGGACCGCAGAGCTGCAGGCGGAGAGGGAAAAACAGCCTGAAACATGAAGAAAGAAGTGTCGGACAGTGATGACATCTGATCTCTCTTTTTTTCTCCCTGACAGCTAAAACTGTGGATCTCAGCGCAAGGATTGACTTCTTTAGGGGAAATACGGTTCCCGTTTCTTCTTTGAGCGATTTTTGATACCGTTTGGTAAACGTTGGGACAAGTTGGATCTGAGCGAATTGCGCTTCAGCTGTAGTTTCCGATCCCCGCTCGGGACAGGAGGCAGGGGAATAAAGAGCAGCAGCACCCAGGAGCGCACCCACGTTGTCCGGGTGACGGATCCACCGCAGAACAAGTGCGCAGCTGGGGGTGGATAAAGATCGGGCTTACGGAGGTTGTGTTCATGTTCGGGATCCAGGAGAGCATCCAGAGAAGCGGCAGCAGCCTGAAAGAAGAGCCGCTGGGAGGCATGAACGTCCGCAGCTGGATGCAGGGAGGCGGCGTGCTGGACGCCAACACGGCCGCTCAAAGGTGAGCTCTGCCCGACTGAAGGAGGGCGCCTCCACGCCTCGATCCGAGGTCAGGCGGAGGAGACATGGAAACAACGCGCGGTTTCTGCGTGAGCATCCTCTCCGGAGAGCGATCTGCTGGAATTAAAACGCCGTGGAGATACTTTGGGGAGCAAAGATCCTTATACGGATCAACATTAGGCTTCAACGCAGGCTCTCCGTTCCAAACAGTGTGGCAACACGTGCTATTATTGGTTTTTACGCACTTTTAGTTCATGTCTAATTAGGACGAGTTCATCAGGGTTAATAAGTATTACAAAGATCTAAAAATAACAAGAGTAGAATCTCTATCTTTTAAAGTTAGAGGATAATGAACGCAGTATTTTCCTTCAAAAGTATATATATATATATATATATATATATATATATATATATATATATATATATATATATATATAAAAAAAATTAAAACTCAAAAATATTAGGACTACTTTTGTATGTGTAAAATGCGAACAATTACAGAGTGAGTGTGTTTTTAAAGACACAAAAACTGTTTTTTGTTTTACTCGTACATTTTTTTTATTCTAATATTAAATTAAAATTTTGTTTTGTTTTTTGCACAAAAAGTTTTTTCTGCCTTAAAAAAGGAAATCAAACAGACAAAGAAAGAAAACAAACCTCCCGACTCTTTCTTGCCCGTGTGTCCGCAGTGGCGTGGGTCTGGCCCGGGCTCACTTTGAGAAGCAGCCGCCCTCCAACCTGCGGAAGTCCAACTTCTTCCACTTCGTCCTGGCGCTGTACGACCGGCAGGGCCAGCCGGTGGAGATCGAGAGGACCAACTTCGTGGACTTCATCGAGAAAGAGAAGGTGAGTGCGAACACTCGTGGGAGTCTGTCATGTTAGGACGAGACACGATTTTCCCGCAGGCCCATTTTATTTCAGCTTACATTATTATTATTATTATTATTATTATTATTATTATTATTATTATTATTATTATTATTATTATTATTATTATTATTATTATTATTATTATCAACAACAACAACAATAATGACACTAATAATTTGCATTCACAAAGGCCTAAATAAACGACACAAACACATTATAAATAATAGTAATAGTAATAGTAGTAGTAATAAAAACTTCTTGTTCTAACCTGTCCATTAAATAACCAGCTCTCTGTTCGTTTTAAGTTGTGTTTAATTTACGGCTTAGTTGAACATAACCACTTGTTTTATTTAAACAAGAGCGCGGCGAGCGCCTCATCAATTATGCCATCGCAATACAACACGGGCAAACTCGAGTGTCTGATTTATTGGGCCCCAAACATAACCAGTAATTACAGAGGAATTAAAAATCCACACACACAAAAAAAAAAAAAAAAAAAAAAAAAAAAAAAAAAAAAAAAAAAACCACAGTGAGGGGAAATTACAAGGCTGCGCTCCTTTAATACATCAGCGGTGAACATAATTCAATCTGTTATTTAATATGGGCTTTATGGCTGGACTCGCTCTGTCTGGCCTTTACGCAGAGCTTCTATAAAATAAAAAAATAAAATTGCGATGAATGTCAATAAACAGCTTGGTGTGTGTGTGTGTGTGTGTGTGTGTGTTTAAGGAGACGAGCGGAGAGAAGACCAACAACGGGATCCATTACCGTCTTCAGCTTCTGTACAGTAACGGTGAGTTGGCCGCCGCGTTTTCCCCCAATCAGCTTAAGCAAATCAGCGCTCATGTTGTCCAATATGCGCAGAGGGAGCGTCTTCACGACTGGTTTTGAACAGTTGTGCAAAGATAATAAGTAGATGAATAATGTTCCCATCTTCCGGGAGGAAATGCTGCAGAGGAGCACCAGGCGGCCACGGCTTGTTTTTTTTTTTTTTTTTTTTTTTTTTGTGCCACCCAGCCTCAGGAGTTTCATGAGAGCTATTAGTCAAATTTCAGAGCAGCTGTTGCAGGAGCAGCTTTGTGGCTTCATCTCTGTCCCTAAATTGGCCTGGCCAGTGTGGTAAAAGCGTCGGAGTTCCAGTCACTGCCGCGACAAAGCGCAGCTATAAGGCCAGGCCTGCACTTGTTGACAGCCTGGGATCAGACCAAGAAGGATCTTGGACCTTTTTTCAACATGAGCAAATTTATTATCTCTGCTCTTCGTTGTTTTATATGCTAATGGCTTCAAAGGCAGAACAATGCTGGGCGCCAAAATGTCAGAATTTAAGAACTAAGCTAAACTAAACAAGTATGACTGAGTCTCTGTTTAACCGTGGAGGGACCTGCAGGAGCTCAAGAGCGTTCACTGGACAGCATTAAATGCGCAAAAGAATTTTGAACTTCAGTTGTGAAACACATCTAATATTCTCAGAATTATCATGAGAAAAATCAAAAAAATATAATTTGAATGCAGCTTTTCAGTGGGGTAATTGACGAGAATGGATTGTCTTCACTGAATGCACTGTTGTCTCAATTAATGGCACACCTTACAGTAAAGCATATACGGAAAGGAATAAAACATTTTCAATTTAGATTGAACGATTATGATTTAATTTTAACAGCTTTTAACACGTTTACATACAATGCATGTACTGTACAAGGAGTTTATAGCCATTGCTAAGTTTCAACTCTTGCCTCTTGTTTGCTTTATTTATTTTATCTTATTTATCTGACATATCTTTGTTTTTAGAAACTTCTAATGAGGGATCCACAGCTTTCTGTTTACCTGGGGGTATAGACATGATGTGGAAATTAGGCCCGTTGTTTAAAAAAACCAGTGCATCGGCTGCATGAGGACCCAATCATGAGTAAGCTGAGGAAGGTTCACAAGGGAGATAAGAAGTAACTTTCTAAATTCTAGAGATCTGCAGCAAAAAGCAGCATCATGGGGCCAACAAGTCCCCAAAGCGACCGTTTGATGCCATGTGCATGCCAACAGGCTGTTTTGGAGCCATGCCAGGGGGGGAAAAAAAGCGTCTTCTGACACAAACATAAACATTCGGAGTTTGCTAAACTCTACTGGGACCTTAACTGGAACTGAATGCTATGATTGGATGGGAATCAGATGGAGCTTTTAGAGCAAAAAAAATACAAAAGCATGGAAGAATAGTCAAAGGAGGTAGAGGATGGGGAGGATATGTGATGCTGTGGGCCTTTTCCCTGATCGAAAGACCCCAGGAACCTTATGTAGACTACATGGCGCCATAAAAACTGAATTAACGGCATGTTTTCAATACAAATCTATTGCTCCCCGACAGAACACTAAAAGGGTGAGAAACCTTTACATCCTGCTGCAGGATAATGATCCAAAAAGTATCGGCAAATCAGAACAGAAGTGATTCGCCAGCAACCAAGTGTTCCTTCTGCCGCGGCCTTCCCATTTCTCACACCTAAATCCAATCAAAACACTTTAGGGACAAGCTGAGGAGAGGAGGACACATACCCAGGACTCTGGACGATCTGGGGAGATTAGGCAAATGGGAAAAATCAGAGTCCCCCTCTCTTTATGCTTTCAACCATGAGAACTGCTAGAAGACTGAGGGCTGTCCTGTTGGAAAAATGGGTCTTTAGAACGTGTTAACGGAGGCACCAGAAACCTAAAATCTTTACCATGGGGGAAAGAAAAAGTGCTCAAAATAAAACTTTATGCGAAATGCATTTTGATTTTAAGGTGATCAGATTGCCTGTTCGTTTTTTTTTTGAACAAACACACAGCAGCAGCAGCAGCAATAATCGTGTACACAATTACATATAAATGAAGCAAGACGTAGGAGAAAAACTGCTGTCCATGTCCGTCCACTGCCGCACGCTTTTTATTTCAAATCCATGTAAAGTTTCTGATTTCTGTTCTCTCTCCGTCTCCCCGCCAGGCATCCGAACAGAGCAGGACTTTTATGTCCGACTGATAGACTCCATGACTAAACAGGTAAACACCCTCACACTCCCAGCGGTCTTGTCACCTCTCCTGTTACCTCGCTGACAATGAGCCGATCCACTGATCCGCCGCCCTCATGTAGGCCTGCTGTAGCTGCACACAAAGAACGATGAGTGTGTGTGTGTGTGTGAGATTCAACGAGTGGGTGTGTGAACGATGGGGAGATGGTGGCACATGCACACGCATACACACGCTGCTTGGCTCCAGGCATTTTTTTCTTTCTCTCCCTGCTTTGCCCCGTGCTTCCCTCGCTGTGATTAGAGCAAAGAGGCAGCGAGCGGCTGTTGAGGAACAGGAACGGCAGTCTGCTCCTCGCAGTGGGGAAGTGGGAAGATGTAACAGCACCTTTGGGATTTGGCCTACCTGGTGGCAAGCGTCGTCGGATCGGATCCAATTTGTGCCGCTAATGTTTTTGTTTATGTGTGCAATAATGAGAGGCAGAAGCAGGGGGGGGGGGGGGGGGTGGAGAGGAGAGATGCCTGATTCCCCCCATCTCAAATGATTAAGGTTGTGTTCTTTAGATTGTTAAAAGTCGTGCATCATTTTGGGAGAGGCTGAAAAGTGAGAGTTGTCTGAGTGTTTTGCGGGGAGCCAAGAGGCCATGCCATGCACTGAATACTCGCTAATGTGGCTCCAGGCTCTGACAGAGTCTCACATTACTGCTGCCACACTGCATCGCATACCGTGTGTGCGTGTGTGTGTGTGTGTGTGTGTGTGTGTGTGTGTGTGTGTGTGTGTGTGTGTGTGACTGGCAGGCTCGCAGGACCACACGGCTTCCACAATAACACAGTTTAGCTCAAGCTCTGTGGGGTGACCGCTAGTTGCTCACAGCGGGACCCAGCACCCACTGCTCATTTAAAGACATGCTAGCGCGAGCACAAACACACACACACACACACACACACACACACACACACACACACACACACACACACACACACACACACACACACACATAGACACAGATGCTCCTGTGTAGAAATGTGAGAACAATTGATCACAGTATGCTTGGAACTGGAGGAAAACAGTCAATTGGCTGCTGGATATCCTTTATGCAAGTCTTGGGTCGCCCCCCCTCATTTTCAAAACATTTAGCTTTAGAGTCGGATTTTGGGGCTGCGTGCTGGAACAGCTGAGAGCACCGCTGCCTTACAGCCAGAAGGTCCCGGGGTTTATCGGTGTAGTTTGAACGTTTTTTTTTTTCTCTGGGTGCTACAGCTTCTTCCCATATTGCGGATAACATGACTGTTGGGTTAATTGGGCTGTTAAAATCGCCGTTAGACACAAGCTTACATGCATGGTTGTCTGTCCCGTGTGTCTCTGTGTGGCCCTGTGATGGACTGGCGAGCTGTCCAGGGTGCACTCCGCCTCTCGCCCAGTGACCGCTGGAGATAGGCACCAGGTGAAAGGCTTCATCAACCCTGCAAAGGACAAGCGGGTAGAAATGGATTATAGGAGTCAGGCTTTTTTTTTGTAATCCTTTAAAATGATAATGATTGATCGCCTTTCAGATTTTTTTAAAGGTAATTTAAAGATTTTCTTCAGACATTGGCTCCCTATTTAGATATTTTCACTACAGTATGAGTGCTTGTTAACCTTCATTGTTAAAATGGTATTTAGGGCATCCAATGTGATTCCTTCATAAATATTAGCTGAATACAAAGGATCTGTTTTTAGATCAAGTACCAGCTCAACAGATATTACAGTTTTCTAGGAACTGATTAGATTGTGACTTCCAGAACTCAGGAGGGACTCTTCTGCTGATCCTGGGGGATCCGATTAGGTTTCCGGGCCATAATTATAACAATCATCTTTATTGTCATTGCAACATAGATTACAATGAAATTTGTCCTCTGCATTTAACTCATCCCTAAGGGAGTAGTGGGGTGCTACTGTGCAGCACCTGGGGAGCATTCTGGGGCCAAGGGTCTTGCTCTGCGACCCATAGTGGCATTCTGTTGGAGTCGAACCGAAGCGCGCTAAGCACTGGGCCACCAATCACCCAGAACATTAGGGTAGATAGATGGGATAGTCCCTCCACTGAGCCGTGGGTCTGCTTCCAGATCTCCTCTGAATGGGATGAACCCGCTAATCCAACGAGGGGAGGCCCTGTGGAGGCATTCTGACCAGATGTCCAAACCACCTCAATTATCTCCTCAGTATACCACTACCTTCATGTGGAGGAAGTGTTTGAGTACCGCATGATCCTGGTTGTGGTGCCTGGTAGCGTCTCCTGTGGTAAACTGATCTTAGGGGAGTTGTCAGACCAAAAGGGATTCAGAAGTCTAGATTGGGGAGGACCATGTTTCTTAGCCTTTCCTGCCCAGAATAGGAAGACTGGAACCCTCCTTTCTGGAACTATGTCTGATGGTTAAGTTTTGGCTCCTGGTCTTAGGCTAGGCTCAGCTCGAAAAGGCAAAATTAAGGTGCCATCATATGGCCCAACCACCTGTGGGCAAAATTATGTTTTGGTGTCATGAGACCCCATGAGGACAGGGACATAAGTATACTCAATCCCATCTATTGTCACCAAAATCCATCCCAAATTCCAACATGGCTTCCACACATTTAAAATATTGTAAACTGTTTATTTGCACTGTTTTTGAATTTCTACCACAATGAATCAATCACTTGCTGAATCCCCGAATGTTTGGATGCATAAAACGCTGTTAGAAGGCATCATCTGCTTGTATCGGTTCTAGAAATTATCCCGCACACAAAGAACGACAAATGTCAAATTGCTACGGTTGTCCAAGTTGCAACTGGAACATTGTTAAGCTAGGTGTGACGTCTTTCCCAGATCCAAGTCCCAGCTTCAAAAGAAGTGTAGCATAACGCGCTAATAGCACTTATCTTATCACTGTCCTAGTCTGTTAGCCTTAAATCACAGCGTCTAGTTACTTCGGGCCTAAATTGATATGAAAAGTTCTCCTGAGCACCGTTATAAACAACCCAATTGCTTCTTGTACCACTGATCATGAACCAAGATCATTTCTATTTGTTAAAGGCATGACTATCAGACTCATCTGCTACAGAGTGTCTGACAGTTCTTTTTGTCCTCCATGTGTCCACATCCCTAATTTTTTTTGCATGCATGCAAATTGCGCACATTTTGGAATTTGTGTGACAAGCGCTGGAAGCCCAAAGAAAGACATTGAAATACTTTTTTTTTTAAAGCCCAAAGAACCAACAGCTAGAGTTACTCTAAAAGGCAGCAATAAACGATTTTTCTGAAACTGCAACCCTGAAATTAGGAGAAGTTTGAAGCTTTTCACAGATCCCCCGATATCTTAACAGTGGATTTGAGGTACTTTTCTACATATGTCTACTCAGTTTTACACCACAGCCACAAAAACATGCCAAGCATAGCAATCTTATTCTTATCTGATCCAAAGCTCTCACGTCCAGGTAGAGTTTGGAAAATTTCACACGTTTACTTTTGTAATGGTAGGACGCAAAAGGCTTTTTAGTGGGATGCCTCTAAAACACCTGGTTAGGATATAGATCATGTTTATTAATCAGAAGTTTCTAACAAATCTGGTAAACCTAGAAAGTTGAAGTATAAATTAGATTATGCTTAAATTAAATTTGTTTCAAAGATCAACCAGTTATTTAGTAAAACAATTAGTTCGACAGGTTGGATTTTGTTTTCCCTACTAAAGAAATATACTCAAATAAGGTTTAAGTATCGCAAAATTTTTCAGTGTAATGTCAAGTCACTGTAAAAAGATGTATGGGAAAGCATCCTAAGTCAAATTTTAAGCGATTGGGAGGACATGTGATGCGGTGGGCTTGCAAAATATTTCAAAAGAGAATTTGTTTCAAAGTTTTTTTTTTGCACATTTCCACCCGGGGTGCCAACAAATGTGCCTGTGTCTGTCACGCTGTGCGGATTATGAGGGGGAAGAAAAAATCAATTTCAAGTTCTCACTGAGGAGTGTGGTGTGAATTTATTCAAAGTTGGTTTTCGGCAGTGAACAGGAGCCCGAGTATTGTTTCAGCGGTGCGTGTCCGTCTCTCTGTTTGGGTGCGTTAAATTACCAGCATTAGATGAATGGGACGGTAACAGGTGGTGGAACCCAAACAGCCGTGTGGTTGGCTTAGTCGCTAAGTGATGTCATGGTTGCTGTCTTTCTGGGCCCGCATGCAGTTGTTCTTCAGCGCCGTTGTCCTGCCCGGCGGGGAAAACGAAGCCACATAGCAGCATAGAGTGGCACCGCTGTTCGTGGATCTACTTTAATGACATTAAAGGCAAAAATTTAGCATCTGTCGTCACAGTTTTTCACAGTTTCTGCTGGAAACCAGAAGTAACAGACCACATTTGATGGTTTAAAAGCACCCTTCCATGACAGAAAAGTGAACTGGGTTTGGATTTGATTTGGACATTTCTGCTTAACTCTTTTTAATTAGCATCAAAAAATGAATTGTTTTGAACTGAATGTAAAGTTAAAAGGCCAAACTAAGATTTGTAACACCAGATTCTGCTTCAGACGTTCTAGACAACAGTAACCTAAAGGAATGTTTAAAGTCTGTATTCCCATGGATCCTTTTAACCGTATTGAGTTTAAATACTGCCTTTGCATTACTGTTACTCAGATATCTATAAATCATAGACAAAAAAAACAACAACTGGCAATTGTAATAATGAGACATACAAGCAAAATCTAGCCTCATTTTCCCACACAAACATCACAAGTCCAACGCCTCCATCTGCACGGCGTCCGCTGTGATGACTTTTCAGAGAGGACCCGTTAATCTCCGCGGTCTAGACAGGGCTGCAGCAGGAGCATACCTCTTGCGTCTCTTAAACGGCGTTAAAGTCTAGAAATAGCTGGAGATGAGAGAGGATGAGAGGGAAACAGTTGCAACAGGGGCGTAATACGCTTCCTGCCGCGCTGGAATGAGCTGCGTGGATCAGTGGGGATTTAAATTCTGAGGGCAAGTGCTGGAAATATTACTTACTTTGAATTGGAGAGTGAAACCTTTGGGACGTCGTTTAGTGTTTCAGACGGCCTGAAGGAGGAGAGCCAGAGTGAAAGATGGCACATAATCATAGAGAACGGCTGGTTTGTTAAGAGCTGCTACTATGGTGAAAGCCTACGCTGCCTTGCAAAAAGTATTTATACCCACTGTTCCACATGTAGTATTATTATTATTATTATTATTATTATTATTAGAACTACAGTTTTTCATGTGTTTTATAGATAAAGTAATGAATAGTTTTCAAATGATAGTGGTGTGCAGTTGTCTTCAGCTGTGTTTTCTGTCTGATAAATAAAGTCCAGTGTTCTCAAATGACTTCAGAAGATTATATACAGATTTTCTGTGAACATCAGCAAACAAACAGAAACATGAAGAATAAGGAGCATCACACAGGTCAGGAATAAGGTTGTAAAACTACATCCAAAACCGTAAACACCTCACAGAGGGCTACTCAGTGTATCATTTTATTAGTTTGTTTGATTTATTCATTTATATAGCCCTTTACAGCAGCCTACCAGACGCCCATAGAGCTTTACAATCAGATCGATTAAAATAATTTAAAAATAACAGATGCAACAAATAAAACTGATCAAAGATAAAATAATTTTTATAAAGTTAGAAATCTGGAATAAGATGCCATGGTGCATCTTATTCCAGATGCACTATGACATCATCCCAAAATGGAAACGGTAAGACTCAAGTGCAAACTCACCAAGACATGGCGGTCTACCTACTGACAGGCAAGACAAGCAGAGGCTTAATCGGGGAAGCAGCCAAGAGATCCATGGCAATTCTGGAGGAGTTGCAGGAATCCAGCGCTCTGTCGGGAGAATCTGTCGACACGATAATTGTTAGTTGTGCGCTCTAAAAATCTGGCCGTTATGGAAGAGAGTCAAAAAGAAAGTCATTTCGAAAGAAAAACAAAAGAAGTTCTATTTAAGGTTTACCACCGTGTAGGTGGGAGCTCTGGTCAGATCAGACCAAAACCAAACTTCCTGGCCGACATGCGAAACAGCATGTAGGGTGCAAAACTAACGTTGCATATACACCATCGCCATTAAGAAACACTGTGGAGGTAAGATGTGTGGATGGTTGGAAATGAATACAGGACAATCCTGGAAGAGAAGCAGATAAAAGCTGCAAAGGTGTTGACATCGGGTAAAAAGGCTCACCTTTCCAGGAGGACAACCGTCCCAAACATGCAGCCAGAGCTACAAAGAAACAATCTGGATCGGAGCACATGTGTGAAAATGGCCAGACTTTAATCCAACTAAGCATCTGTGGCAAGACTTGAATATTGCTCCTCACAGACTTTCTCCATCCAATCTCAAAGAGCTTGAGCTGCTTTGCAGAATGCTTAGTGGTAAGTTTAAAGCTTGGGATGATCTTTGATTATCTAACCCTGCTTTAAACTTCTCTAAGCTTTACCCCGGATCTGTATCACATTGGTATTCATGATGCTGTTTGTTCACAAAAAAAAAATCTCTAATAAACCTATGAGGCCTCAACAAAACAGCTGGATTTATACCGAGATGAAATTACACACATGTTAACACTGTTTACAACAAACGCCTGGATTTCTAAAGGTTGCATTGGATTTTACTTAGATGTATCAGGATAGATGGGACTGAGATTTTTACTCAAAAATCTCAGTCTCAGAAGGAAAACTACATGTAAATTATTTTAATTGCCTTGTTTTTTTTATGTCTGAAGTCAGAGTTACCACAACATTCAGACCCCAGTTTGGTACAATTTCCAACAACAAAGCCAATTATTGATGTAATCCAATACTTTGCAAAAGTAATCAAACCCCTTGAGCTTTTTTACACTTTATCATGTGACACCCGCGATGGATTTTAAGGAGCCACTGATATTACAGCCCAATTCTTTTTGTTGAGCCATTCAAGCTCGGTCAGATTAGACAGAAACATTAATTTTCAGTCAGTTCATAACAGACAGATTCTGAGCTGGATTAACATCAGTTCTTTGCCCCTACTTTCAAGAGTTGTTGATGTATGTTTCTGGTTACAGTCGACTACAAAGTGAACCTCCACCCAAGTCAGAAGTCTTTTGCAGCTTTTTCTTCCAGGATGTCTCCGTATTTAGCTCCATCCTTCTCCCTATCTTCCTCTCAACTCTGCCCAACTTACCTGTCGCTGTTGAAGAAAAGCATTCCCACGGCATAATGCTGCCACCACCATGTTTCACTGTGGGAATGTTGTGTTAAATATTAAAGAAAAATAAATTACATAATCAAACAGACAAAAACATAAAGTTAGGTGCAATTTCCAGTATTTCAAAGACTAAAATGAAATAATTAATACAAATTGAAACATAATTATACAGATTTAGGTCGAAGGAAGTCCTTACCAACAAAAGTTAGGGAAGTGATACTTCATAATAATAACATACATACCTAAAGAAAACATATGGCACAATACTCCTAAAAGTACTTTTTAAAAAGTATATCAAGTTTTTGCCCACCTCTGGTTTTCAACCAGGCATAAAGTTTAGGCTGCAGTTCAGATGCTCCCTGTGTCCCCTACTTGGCCAGCTGCAAATGAAATATCTTATGGCTTTCTTTTCTTTTGGTCAGACTGACGGAGTTGCATGCCCTGCTGACAGATTCTCCCACCCGAGCTTTGGATCTCTGCAGCTCCTGCTGCCACCATCATGATTGGGGAGGGATTGTTTAGTCTGATGTCCCAGTTGTTCACCACATGTTTAGTGCTGGATCTAGGTCAGAAAGTTTTATTTTGGTCTCATCCGACCAGAGCACGTTCTTCCAAGTGTTTGCTGTCTCCCCTACATGGTTTGTGGCGAACTTCAATCAAGGACTTCACATAACTTTCCTTGAAAATGGCTTTCTTCTTGCCCCTCTGCCTTCAAGGCCAGATTTTGGATTACTCAAGTAATAGCTGAAATGGTATATTATGTGCTTGTTTGCCTGTCATATAAGACCAAATGTGAAGAAAGGGTATGAATACTTTCACACAGCGCTGCGCTTTGCATTTTAGGCGTAGATTGATGGGATTTACTAGAATATTTCTAATGCCCTGGTTGCTGGACCAGTCTCAGCAATCTGTCAACAGGAAGGTTTCAGCTTCGCCTTGGGTCCTTTAAAATATTTTCTGAGGGATTTTTTTTTTTTTTTTGTGTGTTCTGGTGAGACTCTGTGAAAACGTCAGCATCCGCTGAGTCTGCATGTTGTCACACTTTCTGCTTCGGGCTCGTGTTGTTTTTGTTTCGTGTTACACATCATGCTCGAATGGCCTGGGTGTGCACATCCCCTGAGCCCCCCCCGGACCACCAAGACCTGTTCAGGCTCTCGCTTTGTGTGTCAATACATTTTCATTAGGGGGTGCATGCGTGGAAAATCATAACTGACAAGGGCCCTGGGTCCTGAAGCACATGGGGTCTCCAATTCCAGAAAATACAAATGGTCCCAGAGACAGACAGCTATTAGGATGAAATGCTTGGGGCTAAAGTGAGGTGGTTCCTGAAACCGTACGGCTGTGCTACATTAATGTTGCAGCCATCCAAGCTAGCTTCTGGGGGCTGTGGGGGACTAGTCCTCACAAATGAGGGGCTCTGTCTGCTGTCTATTCTCAGGCTGGGGCCCCCATAAGGAACACGCAGGCCTGGAGGCTCCTGGAGGACAGTCAGGGGTTTAAGAATACATGCCTTTCTTCAAATGTTCCGGGGGAAAAGCTATGCCTAAATTATTATCAATTGCCCTAAAGGATAGCGTTTTTACAAAAGTGATTAGTAATGAAAACATCTCAAAATGAAGCTGCTAGTTGATTTCAGTCTCCACTCTGAGCATTCAGCACAAAATCAGAAGAAAAACCGCTCACTGGATTTGACTTCCTTAACATAAAGATAACATTTAAAACAGTTTTTTTTTTTTTTTTTTGAAAAATGGGCTTGTATGCATGCTTTTTTTAAATATGAAAGTTAGAGGAGAGAGGCTATGCTTCAGAAAGTTGCAACATTTCTTGATTATATTTCTATGAAAACTGTATTTATTTAAATGCACTGCAAAAACTAAACTAAAAATAAGTCAAATTTTCTTGAAATTAGTGTATTTGTCCTTGATTTGAGCACGTGCATAAGATGGTTTGCCAATGGAATGAGATATTTTGCACTTAAAATAGGAACAACTCATCTCTATCATCTCATTTCAAGTGCAGTATATCTAATTATCTTAGTTTAGGGGTCAAAATACTCACTCCATTGGCAGATAATCTTATTTAGCTGCTCAAATCAAGGATAAATGCACTAATTTCAAGAAAATTTGGCTTATGTTTAGCTCTGATTTTGCAGTGTGTGCATGTCTGTATTTGGGTATTTCAATAAGTAAATATATAACTAGTGTAATATTTGTTTGAAAGTTTATTTTGTTAAGTAATCTATTTATTTATCCTAAACACTTCATAATTAATTATCTAATTATGATATCTATTTTATTAAGTAAATGATTGATTGATTTGCCCCTGGTCTGACCCGTTCATCTTTTAACACAACAGCGTGTCTGTTACGTTTGAAAACGTTACCTAATGTGGCCTCGTGCAACGTTTTATTTGCTCGGTGGAGGGGAGTTTTCGCCACAGGTACTTCATTTCCTAAAGACTGCTTGATGGCAGCGGGTAGTCTGAACCTGAGTTGAAGATTATTGCAGAGGACAGAGAAACTTCCCCGCTGCTTCCCGAGAAAACTGAGGTTGTCACTCGGTGAGACTCGCTGCAGTTCAGAGTGACAGATCAAAGGGCCTGGGATAGACCAAAGATAGACAGGGCATACCGACTGATTGATGGATAGCTTAGCGGTGTACGACTTTATCCCGAGCTTCCACACCCAAGCAGGAAGGCTGCATAATGGAGGCAGCTTGACACCTCAGCTGGAGCTCATTTTCAGAAGCAGAAAGTGTGGGCATCATGAAAAAAAAAAAAAAACAAAAAAAATTCATTTTAGGTAAAAACTCACCTGTGCAGCATGTCAGCTGGGATTTGATGTGATTGTTTTTGTGTAGATGTTCTGAAACAAGTCTGATTGTTGTGTGCGTTATGCTTGTCTTGTGGGGTGGGAACTTTAACTGTTAACCCCAACAGCACCGTCACGCAAATTCATTTTCATGACGTGGTGGTGTATGCATAACAAAAACAACCCCTGAATTAAAAGTAAACCCATTTTCACAGTTTGACATTCAATTCTTGCACGAAATGTTATCATCTCTACTCACTAGTTTGTTAGAAGGCAGTGCGAGAAGGGGGGGAAAAAAATGCAAATAGATCCTTATATACCTAGAGACTGGTGCAGGCAGTGACTGGCATCTTCCAGCAAGTCTGAGTGACAGTGTAGCTGCACTGCGTGGATGATAATGTGGCATTTATAGATCATGTCCAGGGATTTCCTCACACTTTTCTCTCTGGCTAGATTCATGCTGTTTTTAGCCCAAACCGTTAACATGATGTTCATAGTTCCTTGCAATAATATCTAGACCCCAGAACTGTTTGCTATTTTGTTGAGTTTCAACCACAGGCTTTGATCCATTTTATTGTGATGTCATGAGGTAGATCACTGAAAAATGTTTTTTAATTGTGAAGGGAAAGGAAAATGATACATGGTTTCAATGTGTGTGTGTGTGTGTGTGTGTTTTTCAAAATAAGTGTTGCATTTGCATCTATTTTTCCCCTTTTACTGTGACGATCGAATATAAAATCATTAATTGCCTTTAGAAGTCATGTATTTAATTAGCAGAGTCCACCTGTGTGCAATTCAATCTCAGCAGATGCTGGTGAAGATTTTCAGTCACGCAGGTCATGATCATTCCAAAGAAAGTTAATAAACAAAACACCTGGATGTTTTTTTCCGAAGTTTGAAGACTTTTCGCTTCCTGTCCAGGAAGATTTCTCAATTCAAATGTCTGGAGTAGTGTGGAGTTCCAAGCTTTATATTATTGCCCAAAGAGGCCTTGTTATGGCTTAGATAACATGCAAATTTGGACAATAATATAAAGCTTGGAACTCCACACTACTCCAGACATTTGAATTGAGAAAGCTTTCTTGATAGGAAGCGAAACGTCTTGAAACTTCGGAAAAAACATCCAGTTGTTTTGTTTTTTAACTTTTTTTTGGAATGATCATGACCAGCATAGATGCAGCTGTTCTATAACAACCTCAAAGGTTTGTCAGAGAACATTGTTGAACAAATTACACAGTGAAGACCAAGCAAGCTCTCAGAATAGTCAGGTTGCGGAGAGGTTTAATGCTGGATTAAGTTATAAAATAATACCGGAAGATTTGAATATTTCACTACGGCTCAGTCAATCATCCAAAACCTGAAAGAATGTGACTTATCTGCTCTTCTATCAAGACCCAATCACCCACCTAAGCAGCACAGGGAGAGCATTAGAACCTGCTCATTGGATGACTGTTAGTCATGCACTTCACAAATCTAGCCTTTATGGAAGAGGGCCAGGAAGAAAGCCACTGCTAAAAGAAAGCCCTAAAACATGTAGAAGTAGCTGCTCTGGTCAGACGAGACCCGAACGGAACCTTTTGGCCTACATGTAACACACAACGGGGGGAATGAACACTGGGCACCTGAACACAACATCCACATGGTTCAGCATAGTGGTAGGAGCATCTGTGTGGACTGAGAAGCTGTTCAGGGTTGATGGGAAAACGGATGGAGGTAAATACAGGGCAGTTCTTGAGGGAAACCCGTCAGAAGCTGCAAAAGACCTTCGACTGAGGAGGAGGTTCAGCTTCCAGCAGGGCAACAACGCTCAACATACAGCCAGAGCTACTATGGAGTAGTTCAGATTGAAGGATAATGAATTGCTAGAATGGTCCAGTCAATGTCCAAATGTAAATCTGACTGAGAATCTGTGATAAGACCTAAAAAAATGAAGTCAATGGACACTCTCAATCCAATTTGACTGAGCTTTAGCTACTTGGAAAGAAGTCTGGGCAAGAGTTTAGTCCACAAAGCTGAAAGAGACATGATCTTGTAGTTACAGGAACAATGCGTTGTCTCCACTGATTGCTGGCGGATGCCGCACTTTTCAGATTTGTGTTTGTTTAAAAAAAAAAAATTCTAAAAACCACGTAACATTTTCCCTTTACATCACACTGCAAAAACGGATACAAAAATAAGTAAAATGTTCTTAAAGTTAGAGTATTTATCCTTGATTTGGGCCAGTAAATAAGATCATCTGCCAATGGAATGAGTATTTTGGCTCCTAAAATAAGATAATTAGACATCCTGCACCTGAAATAAGATGATGGAGATGAGTTGTTCCTATTTTAGGTGCAAAAATCTGATTCCTTTGGCAAACCATCTTATTTACCTGCTCAAATCAAGGACAAATACACCAATTTTAAGAACATTTTTACTTATTTCTAGTTCCGTTTTTGCAGTGCAAAATAATGCACTTCTTTAGGCTGGTCTATCACATACACTGCTAAATATGTAATGTGACCAAATGAGGAAGAATTCAAAGGCTGTGAGTGCTGTGATAAGGCACTGTATACAACACATTAACACAACCCTAAACATGTGAGACAGAATGTAACGTTCTCCTTTTTCTTTATCTTTCCTTTTAGCCGATTGTTTACGAAGGCCAAGATAAGAACCCGGAGATGTGCAGAGTGCTGCTGACACATGAGATCATGTGCAGGTGAGATGCCTATCCTTAAATCTGATCAGCATCCCACAGTTTCCTTCCCCTGTTCCCTGTGTCCTTACCTCGGCAGCATGCTTCGTTAATCTGCAGAAAAAGCGTATATGTGTGTAAGTATACGTGCTTGCATGCTTGTTGCTTTAATTATAGTTTAAGATGAATTTCTCCAGAAGTAGGTTGAGAGGGGAAAAAAAAAGATCTATTTATAGGGCCATTTTACTATCCTATCCGATACAAAAAAAAAAGTGTGTGAGTGTGGAAACACAACTGTTTTGTTGGTGTGTATGTGCCTTTATGACGCCTGGTTAATTAGGACACAGAGAAACTCATTAGTCAATCTGAACCCTTCTGTTGCTTCATGGCTAACAAATGGGCCTTCTTCCACCACCTGACTATAAAATATAAGCAGGGAGACACACACACACACACATACACACACAAGCATATATAAGGACACAAAAGAAGCATGCATATGCACGCACAGGCTCGCACA
Source organism: Fundulus heteroclitus (assembly GCF_011125445.2). Lineage (NCBI taxonomy): Eukaryota > Metazoa > Chordata > Actinopteri > Cyprinodontiformes > Fundulidae > Fundulus > Fundulus heteroclitus. Next base: position 15,609,237 of record NC_046371.1, on the reverse strand, counting down.
CCGCAGTTATAAAAATTCAAATTTAGCCCATGAATTAAGTTGTTCCTGTTCCCTGACCTTGTCACTGAGCAATTTTTAACTATAACAATATAAATTGGGGTTCATCTATATGCGCAAGCAGGGACTTTAGCAGTGAAATCAGCCACAATAATACTTTATCCTACAGACTGCCGAGTATCTGTCGACCTGCTAAGCTGCAGAGCGTAAGGAAAAACATCCTTTGAAATTCTGCAGTTATTCACAACGATTTAAAATAAATAAAAAAAAACACATGCATTCGTCAGGTTGTTTTTATTGTTAAGCCCGTCTGGAATACGTTGAGGAGACGAATACTTTGTTCTGTTTTAGTCCTGGAGGGTTCTTAAAAGATTCTGCCCAGAGGTGTACTATTTCACACGAAGAAATAAGCACTGATAATAAAAACCCAGCAGTATAAGAAAATAAAAAATTCAACCGCAACATCATATGAAATACAACATTTTTAAAACACGTACCGAAGAAACTGCTCATTTCGCTTTTTTGGGTTGATGACGTCACATGAGGCGGAACGACGGAGCAGGCGTTGGTAAACATTGTGCAGATTAGGGACTTTTGACAGATTTTAACAAACATTCTTTCTCAACAAACATTATTTGAGCTGCAAAGGTTCAACCTTACACGTTTAAGTTAGAATTGATTCTGATGAGCCGCAACTCATGATGGATGCCACCATGGAGGATGACGCTGAAGCAAGTGGTGATGATGGAAATGATCATCGGAATCTCAGCTGTTTGTACTCCTGAGTTTTTTTCCATTTTCTGTGCATATTTGTCACTTTTAGCACGAGTAAATGGGATATTCTGCTGGAGTCCTATAAAATTCTATGTGTGTAACTTTGGCCAAATCTTCCTACAATCCCTACGGTGTTCTCAAATACAGCTTAAGTGTTGTACTGCAACTGCGCAAAATATGGGTCAACACATTTGAGTTAAATATTTATTGTAAAAAAAAAATAGAATAAAGGAAAACAAACTGAAAAATTACCGCTGTTCATAATCAGAAGATCTGTTGATTTGTGCCTTTTTGGAGGTAATGTGTGCATAGGTTATTTTGTGATGACAGCTGTCTGCCTCACAGGTTTAACTCTTTGCTCTGGAGGAGCAACAGTGCAGAAACTAAAACCTTATCAATCCCTGTACATATGCTCCCGTCTTTAGCAACAGCCGAGGTCAAAGTTATGGCTGTTGTCTCAAGTTCTCCTGTGCTGATTCTGCAGCAGGAGCTCCTCGCAACGCCGAACGCGCGCGCACACACAAAGAGCCCCGGGCGTCCATTAATCAGTGGGGCTTATTGTCATGGAGAAGCTATTAGCCACATGCTCTCGGCCCAGCCTGCCACATCACAAAGTGCCACCTCCATGGCTTAAAATTTGGTACCGATCTGGAAATCTTGCAAGCGTTTTTTTAATTAAAAGAAAATGCTAAAATAATAAGGAAAAAAAAGCTCTTTTTTTTTTTGCTGCTCCATAAAAAAATGGGTCACCATAGATGGAGGTGGGTGCTTGTAAGAAGTCAACAGATTGTGTAATATACGAATGTACCACAATCGTATATTACACGGTTTTAATAATACTCTCCTGGATACCATAAATAGCACACTGTCCATTTCCCCTGCATTGTTAACATTGTTTACATTTCAATTGTTTATATAAATCGCTGCTGCATCTTTATCCTGAAATTTAGTGCAATTTACTGTGATTTTTCAAGCTGTATGCAAACGAAATTTCGTTCTGTACGCAGTTTGTGCATACAAAATGACAAATACAGTCTAATACAATACTGTCTAAAGTCTCTAAAGTCTAAAGATTATGTTCTTACAGTGAGATAACGTTGATTGAAAATAACGCAATAATATGACATTGTAGTATTGGAAAAGAAAAACATATGGTATGGTGATATGATCTCGCTGCTTTAATTTAAAGCAGGAAACACAACAATTATTCCTACTGTCGTTAACATGAAACACAATTATTATTGCAGTACAAACTCTGTTATCCTAAAGTATGTCTTTATGTAGATTTTCATTTTGACTGTAGTCAGACATATAAAACGAACTTGCATTAATGCGTTGGCATTGCTATTAGGCTCAGTGTGCAGATTATTACCTTCCTGCCATTCTGATCTGTGCGGAGTAACGCTGTGAAGAAGACAAGCTGACAGTATCTGGGTAATTAGTCAGGCTATCTGCTCAGGTAGGCAGCCTGCCGTCCAGCTTGTAGTTTGCCAGCTGTAGTTTTAAAACAGCACTACCATAATAAGAGTGCTTGGTGGTAATCCTTTAGTTTCCATTCTATAATGGTTTGTCTTTTTTTATGATTGGAAATATTTTCAAAACAGGAATTTAAAGTGCAGCGGCCCTCCTTTGTTCAGCCGAACGCTGAGCACAGCATCATTTGAGGGAAACCACAGCCGGCCGGAGAAAGCTCAGGTTACCCCGGCACTTTCACTGGCATCCCGTTAAAGAGATTTTAAACTTCATGTGTGATGTCCAATCTTAGTAGTTTTTAGTTTGCAAATATTTCAAATCATGGAAAACATGTAGCTATTGGTAACCGATGCTCTACCTATTCCTTATTCACGTCTTTTCTAATCTGCTGCAAAAATAGGGTTAAGAATTAAAGTTATGTAAAGTAAGAGTTACCTCCAAATAAAATAAAAATGAACTCAATTAAAATACATATATACGAGTATACAAATGATCCCATCCTCCCTCATTCTTCATATCATCAAACACCCTACCTCCCCGCCGCCCCCATGCACTATCCCCCCCCCCCCCTTTGCTCTTTGCTCTCCTCATCTCGCCCATTTTCCCATTTCCTTATTTCTCTGCGTTCCTTCATCTCCCACCCCTAACCGATGCTACGCCATTCTTCAAAAGTTTCCGTGCAGTGACCCAGTTCATAGCACGGCGGAGAGCGAATGGCGAGGGAGAGCTGAGCGAGCGGCAGAGGAGCAGATAGTGGAGACAATGAGGAAGGTGTAACATGTCAGTCCCTTTCCCCCCCCCCCACCTCTGCCATCTGTGACAGCGGGAAACCTGATGCAGCTCTACTTCCCACCCAAACCCCTCTTCTCCCCTCCTCTTTTATGCCTCCCACGCCTACTCTTTCACTCTTCATTGCCGTTCGCCCATGGCTTTATCGACCTCCCCCTAACTTCTACCATTATTCATAATTAATGCAGGAAAAGAAAACCTCTTTGACACACTTGTAGTAACATATGTGTGAGGTTTTGTGAGCTTGCCAGTTTTTCTTTTTTTGCTTGTGTTCCCCACCTACACCTTCTATGAGCTCATGTGTCCTCCACCCTCACCTGTTCATCAGTGCAGTACTCAACGTACTGATTTACAAAACATACGTGGCCGCTTTTTCTTTTGTCAAGTTGAAGACTATTTGAGCACCTTTTTGATTTAATCCTAGAAAATCACAATAAAAACTCCAGATCAAACCAAAATAAGGGCCTCTTGCAGGTCGATATTCTTTAATGCCGCCACACAACCTCATTTCCTTGCAGCAATTCCTTTTGTAGATTATAGAAATATCATTATAGACGCCCTGGTTAATGTCCTGCAAAACAAAGCACCATTTTGTACAGGAAAAGGTCAGGTAAAAAAAACAAAATCCTAAAGGTACCATGTGGCGAAGTGTGAAATTGCACAGTACTCATGGGAACACTGTGAGCAATATGTGATATTTAACGTCATTCAAGAGTTAAACTGCGTTTGCTCATTGCACTGACGAACAAACCGAATGCACAGAAACTAATTGGATGATAAAAAAAAAAAATCAATCAGTAATACATTTGCACCAATTAAAGAAGATCATTATTGGTCAAATGATTAGTTTTTCTATCCCTTGTGACGTCATCACCCCACATGGACCCAAAGCAGTGTTGTGGCTGCTTGTTTTTATTCACTGTGCTTTTAGGAAATGTTTTATTTTGTGAATTTTTTGCCGTAAAAAAAATGACCATGCCGTGGTTTTATAGTCAGAGTGCTTTTGTTAGTGGGAGAAAAACAGGATGGTGGAACGGTACCTTTAATCACGCTCTTTCAACATCTGACGATCCGAAGCACGCGCACAAAGTTTTGTTGGTGGGAGAGAAAAAAACAACAACATTTTTTTTAATCATGCAAATAAGAGTAGTGATCTGCAACAAGTATTGCAGAATAAAAGAATAACTTAATGATGGGTGGTTAGTTAAGCTAAAACTAAACTGCACAAAATAAACATGATATTTAAATCCCCTCTCGCGCTTCTAAAAACAGCTCACTAGACTTCAGACGACCTCTGAAGATGACGTGCGCTATCAGGAAGCCAGACATGAGGAGCATTTCCCTTGAATCCCTACAAGCTGTCTCAGGGATTCAGGAGATCTAAGTTGATCTTCCCTCACATCCCATAAACGCCGTATGAGATTGATCAGGAGACTTTAAAGGCCGAGTCAGCACCCTCAACCTTGATTTCTCTGTTCCACCAACCCTTCCTCTAGAATGTTTTTTTTTTTTTTTGCAAGATGGAGAAAGCATCCTTTTTTTTTAGGATGACGTCATTACCATCAGGAAACACCGAGGCTACAGTTCAAAGCATGTTGCAGCTACATTTACCTACCACTGAAAAAATATATAGAAGTATCACAATAAAAGCTCAAAATAGAAACATTGCTCCTTTTTGGTTGCTGTTTGCTGCTATTGAGGCATCCATCTAATGGCGAACCATCCATCCACTGTTACTGCTTATCCTATAAACTAACCATCTTCCCATTCTCTGCTGAAGAAACACATCCCCGCATCATGATCCTGCCACCACCATGTTTTCCGATTTTAAAATGTATTCTCGGCGTATCATACTGAAGGACTGATGGTCATCCACCTGCAGTATAGGCTGTTTAATTCTGCCATGCAGTCCACCCCACATGGCTTTATCTCTCAATCGTGCTTTATAAAGAAGCGCCAAGCATTTCTGTGCACAGCTCTCCACTCCTCGTGTTCCTCAGCTGGCTAGTTCCTCTGAAATGCGGCGTATTTCTTTGAGGCGCTGCGGTGCGCTCCCTTTCTGTGCCGTGGGAGCCTATTTTTAAACAGTGCTCTCGGCGATGATCTCCCTAACAGACTTTCGGTAAAACTTCTGTTGGCCTGTTTTTTTTTTCAGGCTGATCAAGTCAGCCCCGACGCTGTCAGAGTGCATTATGCGCGGGAACTCTCCAATTTAAACTTCTAATGGGAAACCTTCACATAATGCAGCGGATGTTCTGTGCGTCAAGCTCACTTTGCTCCATGTCTTCTTCTTTAACTCTTGTCTCTTTTCTCAGTCGGTGCTGTGACAAGAAGAGCTGCGGAAATCGTAATGAGACGCCCTCAGACCCTGTTATCATCGACAGGTACTGACTTTCTCTGTGCCCCTTTCTCTGTCTCCCACCCACCCCACCCAACACACACACACACACACACACACACTCACACAGACTAGACATATACCGGCACACTGCTCTGACCTGTTTGAATGGCAGCGTGGGACGGGATGTTTGTGTTTTTTAGACAATCGGCTGTCGCAACGGAAATAGATGCTCTTCAGACTGAATCAGCGCCTTGTGATGTGAGGCGGAGGGAAACGTTTGACACACAAGCTTTGCATTTAACAGCAGGAATGATGAGCAGTGCTGGTGTTAGCAGCAATATTTAAAAAAGAACCTCACACATACTTTTTTTTTTTTTTTTTTTTTTTTAACTGGGACTACATGACCGAGTGTGATTCGGGAAAGGTGGAGATCTTCTCAGAGAGGACACACATGCATATCAGCGGCTCTGTTGCTGGCTTATATCTGGAACATAGGCGCTAATGTGCACCTTGAAATGTTTGCGGATGTAGTTTTTTGACTCCCTAATGCAAAATATAAAACTGTTTCTGCAGCTGTCTTTCAAAGAGGTGGAATGAAGATATCCGTCCCTCACCACCCACCCGTACCTCTTCCTATCACTCCTACAGCAGCCTAAAAAAAAAAAAAATGGGTCACAAGCGAAGAAAAAAAATGACAGAGAAGCTGAAATGGGATCCAACATCATTTTTAATCAGATATTTCTCGTCTTGGTTGTTGTTTTAACCCTGCCTGAGCACACGTACACACAGAGAGAGGGAGCGCAGTGACATTTTCTCATCATTGTCACTCTTCTGTATGTAATGAGACATACAATGTGCAGCATCTTGACTTCATGTATGTTTGTCTGGAAAAATGAGTGCATGTTTTTTGGCAGTGTGACCAGATGTAGATGGTTTTGGGAAAATACTTGCCACTCTTTCAGTGTAGAGAATATACAAGTGACACCACTGACTGGATGTTATGGTAGCCGAAGTTGACTCTTCAGCACTTCTTGAGTGCCTCAACTCACACCTGTCAGTCAAGCTGGTGAGTTAAGGTTAACAAGGATATAAACTCTCCATCACTTCCAGTTTTTTTTTCTGTTTTTCACTGCTTTATTTCCAGTGCAACTTCATGTTTAGATTATCCTTCTGTGTGTTTCAAAACCTTGTTGAATTGCAAATGCAGGACATTTAATATGCAATCAACCAGTGATGCAATCACAGTACTTTCAATAGAAAGCAAGACAATACTTTAAACCATCATTAAGATATCATTTATTTTTCAAATTCTAATTCTATGATCTAAAATGACTTTTATGTGGCTTTAAACTTGGAAGAAAGGAATCTCATAAAACGTCATGTTCTCTCACATATATAAACTGTATGCGTCATTTATGGAATTGCATATACTGCATGTGTGTTGAAGGATATAATGTTGATGGTGCACAATTGCACAGTAATCAGTTTTTACTGTGATATCATTGACCAGTTTTTTTCTTTTCCCATACTTAATCATTGCTTAATGCTGGTCATGCATATAAAGGACTGTGTGTAACTAGCCTGACTTTTTATTAGCAAAATAAAATCAAGTGTTGCGTTCATATACATATTCTTTCAAAGACTAATAACAATCATAGCAAAAATTAAAATGTTCTCATAGCTTAGAATGGGTAGTTTATGAATACATGGTGACGGTGAACCCAATGGAAGAAGCCATGTTGCGTTGCTTTCTGTTTACAAAAGCGAAAAGGGGGACAAACTTGTTAGCCTTATGCATTTTACTTATCTGTCTTCTATATGAAGACATGCTGTCAGTGGAGGAGGAGTATAAAACCAGCGAAGATGATCATTCTACTTGCTGTTTTCTGTGGAAATGGAGGATCATCCATACGCTTTGTCCAGCGAGAGGGAAGAGAAAGTAACCAAGAAAAGAAAAATAAGTAATAACTGGGAGAAAATCAGAGGCTATATCGGAGTAGCTATTATTACCAGGATACGGACATTGCAGACTTTCTGCTGGACAGTAAAGTTAATTCACTATAACAGTGAAGTTTATTTTGGTATTATGTTAGAAACTGCAACTACTCTGTCCTCCCGGCAGAGACGGCTAGCTTGTTCGTCTTTGTCTGCCTCTCACTTCATCATGATCTCTGAGTCTGCAGGTCACCAAAAACCATTTCACAAGAGGACCATAGCTATTAGCAGTAGCTTTATAGCAGATATATGGAGGACATACTTGTTGACATTGTCACATTTATGACATTCCATGGCTTCTGGAGTAGTAACTATGCGCTTAAAGCCGAGATTGTTTATTATTCATTTAGTGCACCACTAGATGGGTGTAAATCTTACACATTTGGACAACATTCCAGCATTGCTTTTCTAGGCCTCCATAAAATGCAGTATCTGATATGATTTCCACCTCAGCACTAACATATATAAGCCTTGATGTTTTTTACATTAAAGTTAAGTAATCATGAGCTTCATACCTTATTCGCACATAGGGACCAGTGCTACAAAATCACAAGTGCTACTCCATTTGCAGCAATGATCTGATATTGGCATTCAGATTCAGATTCAGACATACTTTAATGATTGTGAATCTTGTGCTACGGTATGCAGACACTCTGTGTACACTGATGAAGATTTAGTCCCCTTGGCTTGCAGAACACTTGAAGTGGCTCCTACAGGAGAGCAGTGTGAATTTGTATTTGATTAATTTAGCTAATAATTATTTCTCAACAAGGAGGAACGCATAAACTGTATAGAGCATTAAACTTTCAGCCAAATATGGTGATGTGAGTGTCAAGAGAGACGGTGACAATACCATAAGTAATTTACTTTGCAAAAACCTATACTGTCAATTCTACCTCCTTCATCCAGATAAGCATTTCATAAAATGTGGCCGCATCATAAATAGCACACATTTTATGTATTTGGAAGGACTTGAGGTTTTACAAATACTGCCAATATCTTCACATTTGTGCGATAGTAATAGCGATTACTGTTCCCTTCTGCTTGCTAAATTTGTTTGCTTTCAGTATCTTATATTGTAAATACATTATATATACATGGTTCTTCAGTCTTATCAAATCTATCATAAATACCACAATACAGATGTTTATGCTTGTAATTATTGCTCTACTTTCAGTATTACTTTGACTTTCATTGTAATGATTTCACTGATAACCCCTCTGTTGTTTATTACATGATGTTGCAAGTATTTAGCCCTCTCCTGTACTCCTTTAAATAGCATTTATAGTTATTCTTCCTAAATGTTCCTGTACATTTTGAAAAAAATAAATAAATAGAAAATATATATATTTTTTAACTGACATTAGAAATTATTTACAGAAATCTTTCTTGGCATTATAGCAATCATACCCTTCTTATAAATGCTGATCAGCTTTTGCCTCTTTCATCTATCTATCTATCTATCTATCTATCTATCTATCTATCTATCTATCTATCTATCTATCTATCTATCTATCTATCTATCTATCTATCTATCTATCTATCTATCTATCTATCTATCTATCTATCTATCTATCTATCTATCTATCTATCTATCTATCTATCTATCTAATGACAATTTCAATCTTCATTTTGATTTCACGTAGGATTAAATGATTTGGGTGTGTTTGTGCAGGACATTGTTCTGACTGTAAACCCCAGCCCTGTTTTTATTTTGTTTCTGTCGGCTCTGTCAAACTTCTCAGCTTACCTCCCATTATATATATTTGCCTGGAAGCTGGGTTAGTTAACATGGAGACCTGTGTGTGTGTGAAAGAATAGCTGATACTTTAGACCCAGCCTGACGAAATAATGGGTACATAACCCATAACGTGTGAGGAACTGGACCGTTTGAAGCAGCGATGTTTGTGTGACGGCTAGTCTGTGGCTGTGCGTCATTTTATATGGCTGAAAGGGAGATGCAGTGAAGTGAATTCTGGGAGATGTCAGGGAACTTGGTCAGGAAGGAATGTCAAGGTTACTGTGGATACCGTGGGATACTTCCTGTCGAACCCCCCTCTCACAGCATCTTGGTGCAACATCTGGAACTCTGCTCTCTGACCTAAACATGTGGAAGGAAGGACAGAATAAAACCTTTAAGTGAGTCACTGATTGTAAACTTACATCTAACTTGGATAACTTTATCACCACGTATGGGCCTTGAATAGACAAATGACTATTGTCTTTAATTTTTATTTTATTTTTTGGAAATTAGAAAGTAGACATAACGTTACTTTTTTTCCCTAAAAACTATTATGCAATTATACAAAAGTTACAGCAACTAGTAAAACTGTTACCAGCAGTCGGACATCATACGTTGTGCTGTGTGAGGGGGGGGAAAACAACGTGAGAAAACCAAATACAGAAATGCTGCATAAACCCTGCGGGTTGACTGAAGATCCGAAAAACCTTCTGAATCACTGACAAATTCAAGCGAATAAACATACTCAAATTTCTGTCACCGTCTCACTCATGGGTTTGTGAATTTGATTGATACCCAGTGAGAAGCCTGAACTCGGAGATGGGAAGGCGAAATAAAGTAAACAAGCTGGACACGTGTTACGGCCGTGGGGTAAACTGTGGATGTCCGTGGCGGGGAGGAACATGAACGTAAAACATAAACTGAGGCGTTGAGAGGAAGTGTCCATGCTTATAATTTAGTTTAGAGGAATCTGAAAAAAAAAAACACTTTTGAGAAGATCTTCTCTGGTGTACATCAGCTTCACTGATCCTGCAGAGGGTCAGACCCCAACAAGTAGTTCGTAGACGAACAGGCGAAGCAGTTCAAATCAGTCCCCTTCAGTTCAACTCATTTAATTTCTTTTAACCAAATAAGCAAATATTTTTATCTCAGGTATATTTTTCTTAAAATTAGATAAATGAACAGCCATATCTCCAAAATTATGCACATCAGACGTAAACTTGCTTATCTAGACATTGAACTTGTACCAGGACTGTGGTAGGTACCATTAGCTCAGGGGTCCATGCTTGCAGCAACATGTATTTACACTGAGGCGATCAGTGGTGTCTCAGAATTCAAAGAATGAAGAAAAGTGTATTAAAATAAGTTATTTTTTGATAGCATGCAATTAATCTAATCAAATCAGAATATTTAAAGCGTAGTGAGGATGATACTAAAGGGAGTAAAACATCTTCCAAGGTCACTGTTAGAAAAGATCAATGGCTGCATGCAATCTGCTGGGTTTCCTTAGACAGAAAATGTTTTAACTTATTTGAATCATAAGCTTAACTTAACTGTATGGTTTGATAACTAGGACCGATTTGGAATGTAATCTGTCTATATGACTCAAATAAAAAAAACTTTTACTGCCTTGAGATGACATTTGTGGTGAACTGACATTGAACTGAATTGAATTGGTCAATAGGGGGAGGTATATTGAGGTTGTCAGGTCTTGACAACACTTTACTTATTTACTAGGGGCATTATACAACTCTTTTATCGAGGTGCCAGTACATTCGGAGGACACTGTAAATCTTTATTTATAACCAGTTCATGTAAACCTGGTGAGAAGCAGATAAATAGCTAGTTGAAAGATTACTAAACAGGAAATGTGAGCAATTGAAGCAAAGAAACTAGATATTTAACAGAATGTTTAACTAAAAAGTGATGCGTTCATCAAGCTCCTGCCTTAAACTGGGGGCATGAACAGGAAGCAAACTGGAAAAAAAACGAGTGACTGGCAGCTCATCGCTTGGTGCCATTGAGCATGTTTGAGTGACAAGTAGCCTATCGCTCCATGCATATGGGTGTGTGTGTGTGTGTGTGGGTTTGTGTGTGTGGCCCAGCCAATCCCTCTTGCGGGGCGGTGAGTGTCTCGCTGTGTCTCAGGGTTAATATAGGGTTAACTACATGCAACGATATCCTATCATACGCCTGCTTGACTCCTAAAGAGCCACATTCACTCCTCGCTCCTCTCCGAGCGTGTGTGGAAGGCTTCCATTCAGCTGTGTTCTCATGTCGCTCGCCGTCTTCTTCGACAGCATCCTCATCAGCTCTTGTTCCTTTCTTCCCCCACACGTCTGTTTCCCTCAGCTGCGTGTGCGATTTTTTATTTTTTTTCCCCCCCTCCTCACTCCTGGCCTTCCTCCAGCTCATTCACAGCATCCTTCTCCTTCTCTCCCCTTCGCCTTCTCCCTCTCTGGCGGTTTTGGTCTCTTTGTGGCCCTCAGGGGTTACCTACCTCACTGCTCAGCTCGCTGCACGTTTAGACATCCACAATTGGCTTAATAAGCTCAGGCGGTGTGTGTGTGTGTGTGTGTGTGAGGGAGAGTGTGTGTGTGTGTGTGTGTAGTCTGAGGGGGTAATAATCTCAGGCAGCGTGTTCAGGGTTTATATCAGTGTCAGGGCTTAAGGAAGGCAGTTTGTGGGTGTCTGTTATGTGAGCCAGTGTGTGTCTTCTCGCATTGTAAAGGGGCCCGCATAAGCCTGGTTTAAGGGGGTTCCCCCTTGTGTGTGTGTGTGTGTGTGTGTGTGTGTGTGTGTGTGTGTGTGTGTGTGTGTGTGTGTGTAATCTGCGAGGTTAAGAGGGGTCGCAGTTTGAGGTGGAGATGATGGGAAAGAGGAAGAGATGGAGGAACGGTAGAACGAGGAGGTGATGGTGATGAGGCAGCATTTACAGGGAGTAAAGGGAAAGGTGGAGTACGAGGTTGGGTGGTGGGTGGGTGGGTGGGTGGGGGGGGGGGAGACTCGTAGAAGCAGACACAGGAGAGAAGAAGAAGAAGAGGAGGAGGAGGAGGAGGAGGAGATCAAGATTTGTTTCAGGGGATAAGAGCCTCCGTCTGGGGAGCCCTGTCAATCAAAGAGCAGGGGGTAGGGGAGGCGGGGGTGCTGTCAATCAACTGGAAGAGGAGGGTAAGAGGTAGGGTGGGGAGGTGAGGGGGGGGGTGGAGAAGACAGAGGGAGCGAATGGGATCTTCTAAACGATCTCTTCATCTTTTCTCCCTTTGTCTTCCTCACTACTTTCTTTTCTGGCATGTCCCAGTTACTAAAATATCTCTGCCAGCCTGGTACGTCACCGTTACTGTTCGCTCTACTGTCACTGTCTGACACACACACACACACACACACACACACACACACACACACACACACACACACACACACACACACACACACACACCTCTAAAATAGAACGTGTGATAGTTTCCCTCCTTTCTTGACCCGTTCTCATTGCTCCTTTACCGCGTCGCCCTCTTTTCTGTCAGACCTAACTCCGTCCTAAATATAGATTTGCTTTGCTCTGCCTAACGTGACCACAGCTCGGTGATTTCTCACGTTATGCGGGCATGAAAGAGGGTAAATAATTAGTTGTTTGACATGCCTACACGTTAGTGGCTATGAAATGAAACAGAAATTGATTTTTAACGTGCGATACATTCTTCAAATTAAATGTATTACAGAATTACTCCAGTACAATTGCCTTCAGATGTCCCCTCATGAATAAATAGAGTCCACCTGTGTGTAATTTGATTTCAGTATAAATCCAGCTGTTCTGTGAAGGCCTCAGATGTTTTTTTTTGTTTTGTTTTTTTGGATATTGTTAAACAAACAGTATTGTGAAGACAGAGGAACACAGCAGACAGGTCAGGAATAATGTTGTGGAAAAGTTTAGAGCTGCTTGAAAACTCTTTTTCAAGCATTAAAAAAACTTTTCAGTCAGTCATGTGTGTGTTTCATTTGTTTAAAAAATTTAAAAACTTGTACCTGTTACACGTTCTGGGCTGCTCTAGGACGCAGTGGTTAGCACTGCTGCCTTGGAGCTAGAAGGTTTTGGAGACGTATCTTTCTGCAGTCCGTGGTGTTAATCAACTTGGATTTCCTTCCTTTATGAAACTTTTTGGTTTGGCTTTTGGTTATGCGAAAGTACCATTGGTTTCTTCAAACCAAGCGTTATTGTTTTTGAAAGCTTTGGATTTGAGTTATTTGCAGCGCATTATACTTCCTTCCTTGCATACTTTCTAATATTTCAGGACCACTTCCTGTGTTAAAGGTCAGTGTTTGCTTAAAGATGAGGCCCGCTGGGAATTTTCCATACCGGTGCCATAATGGCAGCGTTCATCTTGGTCACTGTTTTTGTGTGTTTATGCGTGGGTGTGTGTGTGTGTGTGTGTGTGTGTGTGTGTGTGTGTGAGACGATGTGAGATGGAGAAAAAGGGAGAGAGAAGGATGTTTTATTCATTTCTCTCATTTAGTGTCTTCATGGGCACCTGTCCTAGCAGACAGTGGCTCAACATTCAGTTCACTCGCTGATTTAGTCTAACTGCCTGTTTTAATGAACACACACACACACACACACACACACACACACACACACACACACACACACACACACACACACACACACACACACACACACACACACATATATTGAGCATATTGAGGGTCAGCGATGCAGAACTCTGTTATTTTGTGTTTTTCTCTGTGTGTGTTGGTTCCTTTTATGGTATTTCTTTTGATTTAGGGATAATTATGCAGTCTTTTTTTTTACTTTTATGGTAAAGGCTTTGCATTTCATTTTCACACCTCTTTATTTTCTCAGTGAATATAGGGGCCAAGGTGGTAATCTGATGATATTGGATGATAGAAAGGTTTACTATCAGCAGGTATTGGTAAAAATGGTCATTCTAAGCTGAAAACAGCCGACATATTAAACCTGTCTCTGTACAATCAGACAGGAAATAGGATTAGAGAAACATCAACAGGGGTTGAATGAAGAGGTTCCAAACAGATGTATTACGAGCGCCCTGCTTCCGCTTCTCCCACACAAACACAAGCACAGACATAGCCTTTTCCTTTTTCTGTTCTTTGTTTCCCCCTCTTTCACACTCTCATCCTCTCCTTCCTCCCTTTCCTGTTCTTGTGTGCTATGATACATGGCCCAAAACACACACACACACACACACACACACACACACACACACACACACACACACACACACACACACACACACACACCAACACACACACATCCTTGGGCAGGGATCATGTTTCCCTAATAGCTACAAAGCACTAACTGGATGGCCTCACGTGTTCCCATATGTCTGCCGAAGCTGTTGTGATGCCACCATTAGCTTAGAGAGTTGCATTGCTATAATGCATTGGATTTTTCCCCCCAAAATTGCTCTATGAAGAAAATCTTTCGATGTTCATGTAAGAAGCCCATTCCTGCACCAGACTGGGACATTCCTCTCTCTGTACAGATATAAATATACACGTATTTGCGTCTTCTGCTTTGTTTTTTGCTTTATTCAGCAGGGAAAAAAAGTTTTAAGATGTGTTTGATTTCATTATATTTTAGAAATCCAAATGTTGGCAAGTATACAACTGACTGCCTTTGATTATTTTCAGTTAATTAAAGATAACCAGGTATGGTCAATCTCTGGATAAACAGTAAGACCACCTGAAAATGTTCCACATTGTTATTTAGGATTTTTGATTAAGACCGTGCTGATATTTGGGAATAAAAACATGCTTAAATCCCTATCGACTTGTTTTGATACGTATATGGATAATCCAGTGATGCTCTAATGCACCCAACAAGTTCAGCTGTTTGGATATCCCCTCTCCTCAGAGGGAATGCTGAAGACATGCCTGCTGCTGTGCAGCATTTCAGGCTAATTGAATAATGCAGGCAGCAGGATTTGGACATAAGCTAATTTTTCCTCCAGTATCAGTTGTGTTTACATCCAGCTTGAAGGTGTTTCAGGCGAGTGCTAATTGCTGAAAAATGCAAACAAAACCTTTAGTCTGGCCCTGCTTTATTGCTCCATCATCATTATAGTTGAATAAAGAACCCCAATGTTCCTTAAATAGCAGATTTTAGTAATACCTTGTGGTCAAACCTTGTTCGTTTTGGTGTCGCTTTTTACATTTGCACAATGGGCCGTAGCTCAGTGCACTTTGCTCTGCACATAAAAGTTAAGCTTTAAAACAATCCTGCATTTGTTTGGTACATGTGTGTGTGCCGAACCACAGCACAAAATGTTTTGTCTTAAACATAAAAGGATGTAGAAAAGCTTCGAGCATAAATTTTTTGTTGTGTCAATGTCAGGTGGATGTTGAGTTCCTTTATCTCCGCTCGGGCAAAAATAACTCCTCTCAGCCAACCTAAGCGGTAATTTATTTCTACAACTTCATTTAAATAAAGAATTTACATTGCTACAGTCACTTTCTTTTTTTTTTTTAGCTACATTAGAATTTGCTATATTTGAAAATGACACGTCAAGAAGGACAAGAAGAACTGTTGTGCTTTCATAAGAGACTGCAAATAAAATAAAAGAAGATCTATGTGCTTTGTTTTGAACTACAGCTACTCATTTTTAATGTCTGCATGGGCCAATGTGCTTATGCAATCTTTTATCAAGTTCAACGCTGTGTTCGTAGAACTAGTGTTACATCCTTTAACCTCTAGCTTAGTTTTTTTTTTTTTCTGGATCTGTTAGAAATTTTGCAATGGTTCATAAATTACAGCTGCTGCACAGGCTGTGAAGCAGAAGTAACCATCTGGAGATGATCGGCTCAATAAATTTACTTGCACTCGGGTTTTCTGCCTCAATCAGTGAAATTTCCAATTCAATAAGGACTACTTGAATGCGCTAATTAGTAGTTTTGGAGCTTACCGAAAATATACTTGACCATTTGGATACATTTTTACTTAAAATGTCAGTAACCCTATACCCTCTTCCCCCACCATCAGGCTTTCAGATACACCCGTACATGGGTGTGTATCTGTGGGCGTGCATTCATGCGTACAAACGTATTTGAGCATGTGCGCACATACTGTATGAGTGTTAGAAAGCAAAAAACAAAAAAAAAAAGCCCCCCAAAATGCTAATTCAATTCAGTTTAATTCAATTCACCTCAGTTCAGTTGTGTTTCATGCAACTGTGGCTGAATCGCAACAACTGTCATCTAGCGATCTGAAAGTTTTAGAACTGATTCCTGCTTCGTATGCCCAACCTGTCTGCCAAACGGTGCATTGGTGTTTGAATGTGCTTGCATCTTTTAAATGTGTGACTGGGTGAGTGTGGCTATGTTAGACAGTGCTTTGTGTGGTCATTAGGACTAGAAAAGTGCTATTTAAATGTGGCCCATTTCCATCAGAGTGTAAAATGAGAGAATAAAGTGACATTGGTCAGTCTGAGAACATCTTATTTGTCCTTTGACAATTCAAAACTTTTTTGCCACCACCCCTTCTAGAAATTCTCCCTTGCTCTGAGCTTAAAAAACAGTCGAGTCAATTGCAATATGTACTTATTGTGACACTTCTCCTGATAACCGGGCTCTGTCCTAATGACAGAAATGCAGGATTCGATTTCTCTTCGAATGATTGTCTCTCTAGTGTTTTTATGTCTTTTTGTTCAACGTTATTGATATAGACACACGTGTCATCATTCATTTATTCATTCATTCATTCATTCATTCATTCATTCATTCATTCATTCATTCATTCATGTTGCACATTTCTGTTTAAAGATGTTGCATGAACCACATCCACTATGATTATCCCCCATCACCTCTGCCCCTGACTTTGTAACCTTGTAGCGTTGTTGCTCACCATATAACTTCCTAAAATACTTTTATTTGAATTTTTACACAATGTTTAATTCAGGACACTGAAGCTGTCACACTGTCTTATTGAGTAATTGGATCCATGGGTAAAGATATATAGAAATAATAATAATAATAATAATAATAATAATAATAATAATAATAATAATAATAATAATAATGTGCTGGATGCATCTAATACACTGTAGTAATGCAGTTAAATGTACATTTATAATTTATACTAATTCCACAAATATACTTGGAAAAAGGCTTTTTATATGAGGAAATGTAGAATTTAATGCAACTAAACTCTTAAAATGTTTGGGTGAGATGGGAAGCATTTAGTTGAATGGAATGGGATTGCCATTCATTTTATGCTTAAAATATTAAGCAAGTTAATGATTAAACTATAACTACACAAAGACTGTCACCAAAGCGATACTTCTCCATCCCCATTACTTTCTCCAGTATTTAGATGAATATTCAGAGAAACCTGATACAGAAATAAAAATCCTTCTTCCAAAATTCAGGTTGAACTGAAAATTGCTGAGGCGCTGAGTGATGAAGGATGCTGCCATCAGTGAAATAAGACACAGTAGTGTAGCTTCTTGTCAAATGTTTCTGGCTTACTGCTATGAAATATCATCCAGTTAGTGCTGGAATCTTTTTTTTTTTTTTATCTGACATGCAAAATTCAAACCTTAAGTAGTAAACCTTTCTGGATCTTTTTTAATGTCCTAATACTAATAAGCCTTTTGGTCACATTACGAACACAAATGTGTGTACTTTATGTGATAAATCAACACAAGCTGACGTGTAATTTTGAGTCTAAGGAAAAGTAAATGAATGTTTGATTGGTTTATTTTACAAATAAAATACCTGAGAAGTTTGTTTTCTTTATATGTAGCTCCTTGTACTGTAATACCCCCAGATTTTAAAATACATTCACGTTTGTGGCGGTAATGTAACAAAGTGTGAAAAAGTTCACGAGTGCTTTTTTGTACATGATGAAAAAGACTAAGATTGGAAACAAGCAACATGAGTCTTTATGTTGTTAGCTAAACTACCAAGTGATTTGTATTGATTTGACCGGTTAATCAAGAGAGTGAAAATGCTATCCTTCATCCGGCAGACCTCAATGACCAAAAAAAAAAAAAAAATAGCAGCCTGTTTGACATATGTATGTCTGGATTCATTTGATGTATAGATGACCTCCTGGTGGCATTAGGGCTGCAGCCAAAGGCCTCCTGAAGCCAGCACAGATACCCCTCTTACAATATTCTCTTTACTCGACAGCCATTAGAGCCTCACGCTGACACACACTTACACCCGCTACACTGCCACAGTGGCTCATTCATGATAGGTGGTTGCCGATGGTGTGTGTGAATATCTTAAGCGCTGTCATTAAAGGGCAAACAGATTTGGTCTACCTGGAAAACATTCTGCACACACGTGCGCATTAACAGACACGCCAACCAGAGTGGGGAGAGGGAATTTCTCCCCCCCACCCACCCTCTACCGCAAAGTGACCTGGCGGTTGAGGTGTTTTGGGAGGCCGAGCAAGAGTGTTTACTCACTGTATGAAAGTTTGTGCAACTGTAAAGAGGAATTGGTTGCAGAGAGGAGAGCGGCGGAGCAGAGAGGGGAGGGGAGCGGAGTAAAAATGTGCCAGCCATGCATCATTTCATTATTAATAGCCATGTCGGAATAAAAATGCTAACCTTGTCTGTTCCAACGGACTGAGTCTGCAACCACCACATTCTTCCCTGTGTGTGTGTGTGTGTGTGTTTGTGTGTATTTGTGTGTTTCGGGGGTGGGGGGGGGGGGCACTAGTCCACAGCGGGGTCCCGTTTCCCTTTGTTGGGGCTGCGTAGGGTGAGCTGATGAAGTCATTGCAACCTACACAGGTAAAAATATCTGTGTGTGTGTGTGTGTGTGTGTGTGTGTGTGTGTGTGTGTGTGTGTGTGCGTGTGTGTGTGTGTGTGTGTGTGTGTGCGTCGTGGCGATGTTTTCCTGTGTGGAACGCACCAGGAAGAGAGCACCAGCGTCCTACAGAGAGGGGCATTGTTATCGACCTCCGAACACACACAAATGCATCACCCCTCCCAGACCGTGCGGCCTGATCGGCACGCTGTCTGCGTCGCCACGGCAACACGTAGCACACGCCCAAACAACAACAAACAACATGAAAAAAAAAGAGCGAGGAATCAAAAGCCCTCGCTGCTCACTTATCTGGTGCTTTAAAGTGGTATTTGGACGACTTACAGATTTTTGCTGGCTTTGCTTTTTTTTTTGTCGCACTTAAGTATCTCAGATCCTAAAACTCAATGTCGGACAAGCGCTACATGAATAAATACAACAAGCTATTTTCAGGTCATGATTTAATTTACAGTATATTGGAGGGAAAATATTTTTATATGAACTTGTAAACATTTTGTTCAATAATTAATTAATTAGGATCAGACACTTTTTTTTGGAAAGCTGAGTTAAAATTTACCCACCTCTGATTATCCCCAGGTCTGTTTTATATAAAATTTATTTAAATAGATCCAGTGTAATAACATGAAATAGCCTAAAAGTAACACACCATAACCTGATCTAAAGCTTTTAAAGAACAGATCAGAAAGTCATTTTGAAGTCTTTGGGACATAATTAAACCACAGTGAGAACCAATATCCACAAATGCAGAAAACATGGCCTACTGTGGAACCCTCACCCAATTGACTAGTCTACCAAAACCATTCCAACAACAAGTTTCAAGTTTATCTTTAAAGCACATTTTAAGAACATCTACAAAGTTGACCAAAGTGCAAAAAACCCCCCAAAAAATAGCAACGAATACAATAACCAGAGACCCCCCACCCCCTGCGAGGTCTATTAACATACTATCACTATTAATACCAAGATTAACACCAGCATATAAATCTCTTAACACCAACATATAAAGATTAACAATAATACAGGTTTGATGTAATAAAATAAAAGGGCACTCGTTCAAAGGTTTACAAAATATTTCACTTTTAATAAAAGCCTCAGTTTATAAAAAGATCGCTGTGCAACTGAGCGAATCCATCCACATTCAAAAGCACTACTGACCAAAAAAAATAAAATACATCTCACTTTTACCTAAAACATGTAAATAAACTCCAAGGCTTTTAGTAAAATATTCTGTGGACTGGTGAGAACAAGAAGAAAGTTTTTCTGTTTGTGTGTTGCGTTGCATCAAAAGTAAAACTAACACATCATTTGAATAAAGAGCTCTTATATGACAGTCAAGCATGGTGGTGGTAGTTCGATGCCCTGTGCTGCTTCAGGACTTGGACAACTTGTAGCAGTTGATAGAAACATTCATTTTTCTCTCTAAATGAAAATCCTGTCCGTCCATCAGTTTGTGACATTCAGCTTGAGCACGCTTGGGTTATGGAGAGGGACGATGATCCAAACACAACAGAAACCATGTTGCTAAATGGTTCAATAAATCGTAAGTTTCTGCAGCGGCCTGGTCAATATCCAGAATTAAATGATGCTGTCGTGGCCCAATTCATGCTGAAAACCCTGCGGCTGAATTCAAACAATTCTGCAAAGGAGAGCGGCTCGAAGTCCCTTCACGGCGATTTTAAAGACTCAATGCCAGTTCGCAGCTGTTGCCACAAAGGGGTGGCACAAGTTTGTTTTTTCACACTGGACCAGATTGATTTGTGTAGATTTATCACCCCACCAAACACAGCCATCATATTAAAACAGCTTTTCTTATTTACTCGGGTCATCTCCCTCTGATACCAACATTTGTCCGATGATCTGAAACCTTTAGGTGTGACAAAGCTGCAAGTACAATCTGCGAAGGGGCAGTTCTTTCACATCGCTGTACGCCCTAACACGACATTCTTTCTATATTCATGTATTCAGTGTTCGGAAAGAAAATATCGCCATTGGTGTGTGTTTTTATTTTTTATTTTCATTTTGCTGTGATGCAGTTGAACTAAGCCGCACACACCGAGAGTTGGATGCAGGAAAGCGCGGCACGATGGAACTGCGGAGGTGTAATCTGTCAGACAGGAAGCCAGCGGGGTCAGAGGTCATTGAGCACTAATCGATTAGCCGTCAGTTAGCGCGGCACTCGAGGGGAGAGCGCAGCTGTGGCCAGCTTTCTTCCAACATGTATGTGTGTGTTTTAAGCTTAAGTGTTTATGGTTTTAAGCCCGTGTGTGGTTGTCAGGAGCTCTTGTAACAGTGTGTGGGTGCACGTGTGTTTTCTCTGACGAAGGGTTCCAGCTGATTTTTTTTTTTTTCTTTGGACGGGGGGTGGTGTGTGGGGGGGGGGGGGCTTTTTGTTTGGTCTGACCCTTTGAGGTTAAATGCCTCTCTCTCCCCCCCTCTTCCTCTCATTCTCCGTCTCTTCTTGTATCTTTCGCCGAGCTGAGAAAGCAAGATAGAGGCACTTGAACTTGGGTCGCGTTGTGTAGGTGTAAGCCGGCTCTGGTGTCAGACTCGCAGCAATCATCTGGGTGTCTGTTTAAAATAAAAGACAGCTTCAGTGCATCTGCATTTCTTCTCTCTGTGCCCTTGTGTCTTTGCAACACATTTGATCCTTTTTGGTTAGTCATACCCTCGCTTTTCATAAGAAACCGCCCTGGAAGCCACATGGTGACAGCAACGCTGTCCGATTGCTATTTGCGTTTACTGAGAAACATGCACAGAAAAGTAAGTAAGTAAACTTTATTTTATGTGGCACCTTTCACGCGATACAAACCACAAAGTGCTTAACAATATAACACCCGTGAGCACAGAAAATAAAAACATAAAAACGATGAAAACAGCACACACCATACAGCATAAAACTAGTTAAAAGACAATCTGAATAAGTGGGTCTGCAGCTGCTTCTTAAAAGACTCAACACAGTCAAAACAACGCAAAGATGGAGGCAACACATTCCACGATCGTGGGGCCACAGCTCAAAGGACCAATTCCCTCTGGTCCTAAAATGTGTTTGTGGAACCATTAACAGCCTTTGACTGGAGGATCTCAAAAATTTGACTGAAGTTTAAATAAACCTCGTGGTTCCACAGGTTCTTGATCTGATTAAGACTTATTAACTGTCCTCAGGAAGTGTTTGTTAGTGCAAATTGCACAGTTCCTTACATAATTCTGTAAAGCGACTGCTGTTTTTCTTTGTTTTAACTTGAACATTTCATTGGTATTTGAATATGGCTTTATTATCTATTGATAATTGCACAGTAGTTTTCCCTTTCTGGCAAGTCCTTCTCATCTGCTGCACAGCTTAACTTTGCATTTAGCCAATTTTTTATAGTGTGTTTTTTGGATTTTTGAATGTAATTTTTCTAGGAATGCTCATTTTTCGTTCTTCCATGGGTGTTTTTGGTTTGTGTCTGTGTGTTATATGTGCATTCTGAGCCGGTGTGTCACCAAACTTTCATGAAGGTTACATAATGACAATAAAGACTGTTGATTCTTGATTCAGTGAGAAGGGATTACAGCTTTTGAAGGTGGGAGAAATCTTGATCACACAGGGCTGTCGAAGTAGTGACTAAAATGTTCAAATGAACTCTAAAATACACTGGTAGCCAGTGTAGAGATTAAAACTGAAGTAATACGCTGTCTCTTTCGTGTGTCGGTTAAAAGCCTGGCAGCAGGATTGTTAACTGACTTGAGACAGCCAAGATACTTCTTTTTCAAATACATAAAAAGGCTGTTTAAATAGTCAAGACGAGATGAAATAATAGCACAAATAACCCTCTCTGATTCAGCCTTTGACACCAAAGCTTGAAACTTAGAAATATTTCTTAGCTGGAAGAAACTGTTTCTGGTTAATACACGACAACGGCACGCCAATATGGCAGAATCAAAATTAATACTGAGGTTTCTGAAGTTTGGTTTGACAGAGGAGGCCAGTACACACCATGCTAGATATTGGTTGATTTCACTTATTTGGTTCTCAGGGGAGATAATTAGTGTTTCAGTCTTAACAGAGTTTACCTGCAAGTGGTTGTCACAGAGCCACTGTTTGATACTACTAACACAGTTTATCAAGGAGGACAACCTTAGATGTTCAGTTGGCTTAAAAGAACAGTACGGCTAAATATCATCAGCATAGAAATGATGAGACACATCAGGGAACTGCCTATGGAAAAACATATATTGCCTTTCCTCTGTGATGCATTAGAGCACATTCATGGGATTTAATAATCTAAAAAAACAACCTTTTACAGGAGAGTTAAAAACTCCAACCTCAACAATTGCTGATCTGCTTTACTTCTTCAGTCATAGCTTTATAAAATGCATGGGATAATGTAGAGCACAAGTTTCCTCTCACTTGAACCATTGCTTGAAAATTAGTTACAAGGGACATTCAATCAATCATTCAATCAGACGTTTGCTACAGCACTTTACAGGTATAAAAACACAACCTTTCTTCTAAAACATGTATTAATGGATTATGGGAGTACCTGAGAAAGGAGTACAGCTACAGGTATGCCACAAAGTATAATTAGATCCTTGTTAAGTCTATACAAGGAACACATTGTTTTTGGTCGTAACAGTTCACAAATAACACAATGTCCTCATAAGTAACATAGATGAAGATAAAAGAGATAGATTATTATAACTGGTAGGCCTTTTATTGCTCGTAAACGTATCTTCAAGATGTTTGTGTTCTAGTTTTTATATCAAAGCTGTATCCACATATATTTCTTCCCCTTTTTCATTTTTTTTTTTTTTTTTACTAAAGATAAGAATCTTTGTGATAGATTTTCAGTCTCCGGTTTTTGCCAACCCTTGACCTAACAATCCTGATTTTGGTCAAATTATGTTTTTTCTTTAGGAGTCATGAATGAATGAATGAATGAATAGTTACGTTTTAGTCTTCTTCACTCAGTAACAGATTACACACAGAAGAGTTTTTTTTTTTTTTTTGTTATGGCGCTGATGCTCGGTGAACGGAATTCACAAGGATTACTCAGAATCATGCAAAATACCATTTTGGGCAGGATTTTGATAAAGGATGATAAAGGAATAGGATTATATATGTATATATATATAACCAAGTTAAAAGCTCTGATCAAACATTCTCTTGTTGCAGGGTGTTTGAACCTGAATGAAACTCGTAGATCTAGAAGTTTAAACTATGTTAGTCTACGTTGTATTCTGCATCCGTGCCAGGTGAGTTTCCTCTCTAATATTTGTGTCTCTCCCTGCGTCTAATTATGAGACCCCCGCAGCCAGCACCCTTAATGGGAGGCTGGTAGGTGAGACTGGGAGACATGAGGGGATTGGTGTTTGGAAGGTGACCACCTCATTATAAGAATCCATGTTATAATGATTTGTGGTATATTGAGTCTGTGTGTGTGTGTGTGTGTGTGTGTGTGTGTGTGTGTGTGTGTGTGTGTGTGTGTGTGTGTGTGTGTGTGTGTGTGTGCGCCTATAGACACAGCAGTTTTTGTTGTCTCCCTCCAGCAATTGGAGCTCGTGACCTTTCACCTTCCTAACTACACCCAAATCCAAGTGCTTAAAATTCTTCTGACTGTAGACACATCTTGCCTTCCCCCCCACACTGAAACAGACTAATTTTCCTTTATGACTTGCGAGCGATTTTAGCGAAATTGCAGGTAGTAACTGCAGCTGAAAGTCAGATTTATGCCCGTCTCTGACAATATGCTCATTTTCCGTGTGTAGGGGCGGCTGTTAAGCGGTAACAGATAGCCTGAGCGTGCTTGCGTGGTGATGCTGTCATTACCGTTGTGCTTCTCCGCTGATGTGCCGCGGCTGATGTCACACGCTCAATTGGCCCCGCCGACAGCCGCCATCACTCAGGCTGTTTACTACACTTTTACTACAGTTATCACTCACCACACGCTAAGATAACACACCGGGACTCAGACACAAACGCACACACACAGACGCAGCGGTGGCTGTCTGGGCGCTTTGTCTCACCCATCAACACGAGGAAACACTCAATTTAGGCAAAAGTGTGTGTTTTGAGGAGTCAGAGGAAGAGACGGGGGAGTGAAGGAGGTGGCAAAGCAAAACAACTGTGGCATTGTCTTTAAATTTGGGACCACTTCATCACGTGTCGGTTTAGATAAACTTTGGTATTCGTGGGGGGCTGTGAGCATTCTGAGAGGGGGAATGTTCAGTTTAGATGCATGTGCAGTAGTGTTAGAAAGTATTACAGTAAGTACAGATTTTTTTTTCTGTTTCTGCTTTTCTGTCACACTCAAATGCCTCAGATCATAAAACTAAGTTTGATCAGACAAAGATAACCCTGATTAATATAAAAAACAACTTTTGAATGATGATTTCATTTATTAAGGCAATAAAGCTATCTGAATCAATCTCCCCCATCCCCCGAAAAAGTAATTGCCCCTAAAATCAATAACTGGTTGGGTCGCCCCAACAACTCCCATTTTTGGTCCACTCTTCCTTGCAGAAGTGTTTCATTCAGCTCCATGAGCATAAACGACCTGCTTCAGGTCACTCCACAGCATCTCAATTGGATTTTAGACTTTGGCTGGCGCTCACTGTGTTGGTGACGCTTTCCAGGCTGATACATGCCTATGATTTTCCAATTTCTTTGTTCAATTTCTTGAGATCAGGGCATCAGTGTTGCCTCTTGACATCTTTTAGGCTTCTTCATGTCGTCAGACTGCTTCTTTATAAGGGATTTCTTGATTCTGTGGATATGGCAGTAATCAGTGTAGCTACTGGAATTAAAGCAAACAAAAATAAAAAAACGTATTCAGCTTATTTAATGATTAATCAAGAATGATTTGGATTAGTTTATGGAGGTAATCATTTTTGTTGTTAAAATTTCTTTCATGATCTCAATCTTTTAATTTGATCAAACTAAAGCTAAACCAAAAAATAAACCTGCAAGCGGCAAATAATAATTTATAAGCGTGTATAAATATGGGCACACGCGTTTGTTTTACTGGTGTATGTGTGCACATGAACGTGAGCACTGTGCCTTATTTTCAGATGATTAACTAACTTGCCTACCTGAGGCTGTTCCTTGCACCCTGGCCCGTGCCTGCCCATAAGACGGAGCGTCAGCTAGGAACGCTTGATTTATGCCGCCTGAATATGTAACGAGAAGTTGTAAATTCGCCTATCCGGGGCTACACGCGCCGCCATTCTGTACTGTCATAATTTAGGCACCACTTTCATGTCTGAGATGCTAATTGGTTAAATTAGTGGGTTAGTTCTGGAGATTTATGGCTGACTAACAAAAAGAGTTCAGGGGGAAGAGCACCAGGAGAGGAATAACAGGGGAGTGGGGATGGGTGTAAAGATGGCCTTAGCAGGAGGAGAGGAGGAGTTAGACGGTACAGCGGTGGAGGGAAGTCACAGTTGTATGAGGGCTTTGTATTGCAGGACAGTTCTTCAGCTTAGAGCTGAGAATTTGTCATTTTATTGACAAAGACATGATAAAGGTGTCAGTGTTCAGCTGTTTTTGCAGTAATTTTAAATGAAATGGCCATGGAAAGTGGTGTCTGTGCTAAGCTGGGCTTATTTGTAAGCCAAAGGTTTCATCATCACAGCTGCAACTACAAACTTTTGTAACTTTGTGTATGCGGTGGATGCGTCATTGTGCAAGTTTCAAAAATCATTTGAAATATCTCTGCATTTAATTTGGGGAGGGGCACAAAGCCATATTTCACCTCCCACAAGACTGCTCCACAAGCGCAGTTTATCTCCAAAGCTTCTCTTCAGACTCTTTCTGTCAGCTTTGCTGTTTCAGGAGGTTAGCTGGCCTGTAAAAGGGTGTATTGTAAGCCAAATATTGTCTAAAATTTAGTCTTAAGGAGTCATGTTTTAGGTCAAAAACTTTTCCTACTCTTCTATTCTGCCATGTATTCACGAGCAAATGTGTATCGGTAGTTGTAAGACACTGGTTGTGCTGATCTGATTTGCTGGTTCACATGCTGGATTGTATGTGAGAATGTGTCAATGTTGTTTTATGGATCTGCTTTTATCAAGCAATACTCTTTCATATAATAATAATAATTCTGTTCAGATCATTTTTATTGTCTGTAGTGCATGTAATTGTTGAAGCAGCTTTGTTTAGCACACGATATACTAGACAAATTTCCCTGTGGGAACAATAAAATATCTATCTATCTATCATCTATCTATCATCTATCTATCTATCTATCTATCTATCTATCTATCTATCTATCTATCTATCTATCTATCTGTCTATCTATCTATCTATCTATCTATCTATCTATCTATCTATCTATCTATCTATCTATCTATCTATCTATCTATCTATCTATCTATCTATCTATCTTCTTTAAAAAGTAGCAAAAGAACATTAACATTTATTAAATTCCCTGCACATAAAGCAGAAGTCTTGTAGAATTATATCCATTTTTACACCGATATTAGCTTTAACACCTGCAATTCTAAGGTCATGACTGTTTAGTCCATTTTAGCGTAAAATTTTCTGTTAGGGTCATTATTTACAGTCATGCAAATTGGCCAATGAGACAGCTTATTCATTTTTGTCCTTTTAATCAGATCAGTTGTGATTTATGCAAATAACTGACTGCCACATAATCAATTAATTAATCAATTATCAATTAACCAAAGGCTCTTATTGATTTGTAAATGTCAATCAGATGAGTTTGTAAATCAGGAGCAGGGTAAAAGGCAGATAGGCTGTACTGCAACAAATTGGTTTCATCATACTTGTCAGAAAGGTAAGACTTTTTGGCTGCATCTACTTACAGATCCCATTCCTGTCCTGTTCAATTTGATGTTCAATACGGCTCTGTTCTGGGGCCATTCTTGTTTTTGCTTTATCTACTCCCACATGGTCCCACACTTGCATCTTTTAAGAATATTTCTTATCAATACTATGTAGATGATATCCAGTTGTATGTTTCCTCTCTTCCAAATGAAGTTTCAAAACAGCACATTTTACTAAAATGCCCGGATTCAATTAAAATCTGGATGGCTAAGCTTTTCTTATCGAATGAATAAAGAAAAAACTGAAGTAATCATCTTTGCATCAGAAAAAATAACTGTTAAGATAAAGCAGATCCTTTGGCCTCTTGGCTTTTTGGCTAAATCTTCTATTAAAAACCTTGGGATAACCTTTGATTTACACTTGAAATCATGTCAAATCTCTGGTTCATTGCTGTTTCTACCATCTGCAAAACATTGCCAAACTCAGCATTATTGTCTCTTGACCTTAGATGGAAAATTAAATTTGTGCTTTTTTTTTTTTTTTTTTTTTTTGTCCCATTATTGCAATGCACTTTACACAGCTAACCTTAAAACCTCTATAGATCGGTTGCAGTCACTACAAAATGCTGCTGCTAGGCTCCTAACTACATCTAAAGCATTTGGTACAGGACTCCACTGATAATGCAGTTTCATTGGCCCTCGATTTATTATAGAGTGCATTTCAAGATCCAAGTTTTGACTTGAAGAGCTATGGATGGACAGACACCAGTCTATATTGCTGAACTATTGCATCCCTGCGCCTTCATTAGGGCTCCGACAGCCGTGATGCTTAGACGAAATATTATCCTGGGCTATCAGGAGAAAGTGTTTTGACTTTGGATGTTATTTGTCTTTTTTGTGTTTTTTTTTTTGCTTGTGAAATTTGTTTGGATCAGTGAACAGGTAGCAACACATAAAAGTGGAATGACAATCTTTTGTTTGGTTAAAATCCTTTATGTGTTTGGAATGTTTGGAGATTAGGTAGAAGCATTTCAAGATTACCTATTGTTGGTGGGCTAATTAATATATCCTATTGTCTGCTATGTTTAGGCTGAAGGGGAATTATACTGCATACGTTTCTGGAGCATATGTTCTGTAATAATGTAGCTTATGCTGACAATGCTGTTTTGATTCCTTTTCATGTGTTATCGACCAGAAATAAATCATAAAACTCACGTGAACAGCTTTGATGTATTTTCATATACAATTTTGTTTAAAAGCCAAAAATATAAGTGTGGTTTGTGTCATTTAAAGGGGACATATGCAAAATCCACCTCTATAATCCTTATATTGTGTACTTGGAGTCTCTAGGAATGCAGAAAATGTGAATGTAGTCTTTCCAGGTGCTGCGTAGATATCTTTCTATTCTGTTTGGGTCATATTTTTCAGGCAGTTTTAGTTTTCTCTGTCCTCTATTACATTTTTTTAACAACTATGTCCCAGTGATTGCTGCAGAACTGCTAAGCAAGGTCATGGATTTCTAGCTTACCAGTTTCGTGACTCCACCATTTTTATTTCTCAGAGCAATCTTGTAGTCCAAGCCGAAGGATGCCGAAGCTACAAGTGGATAAGTCTCCAGTTGTTGCGCCGTGCCCCAGCGTTTTACCAAAAAGGCTCGAACGGGACTGAGTGGAACGCTCTGCGACCTGGAGGGCTGTGAGGTGTGAAGTGCCTCCTTTATATTTAAAGACACAGCACTAAAATGACTTGCTCTCAGATGCACCTCAGGACAGGGTTAAAAAGGGGGAACATGGGGGTAAATTCACGAGGAATTCAGACCAAAGCACTGCAGTTCCACTTTAAATAGACCACAACTGAGTGAATTCAACGTAAAAGGAAGGATTTAAAAGCATGATCCCTTTAAAGTGTCATTTAAAGTGAATAAAGCCATCAAACCTGCTTTCTAAAATCCAGAGTTATTTCTTTGCTTAGGGACAGATAGTTCTCACTGCTGTGAATATTTCTTTTTAAACTGTGTCCTCTGGGAAGCAACAGTTTTTATCTCACTGGGAAACATGGCTTGGCTGAAATCCACAAAAAACTTCATTGATGCTTTTCCAAGGTGTTGTGCAAGCTTACATTGAGCACAATATTTGCATAATGTCTACGTCAATTCAGCTCTGCATGGGATGCGTGATGATGACTTTTCTTTTCTGTTATACTGTGATCGTAATATATTTATAGTTTCTGGTCCTACTTAATGTTGCCATTTAACTTTTTTATGTTACTTTTACTGGTTTTATTCATTTAAAACATTCATTCATTTTTAAAGAGCAACCTTTTGAAATCTTGAAATGTTGGTGATCCTTTTGTATCTACTGTCTATTTCACAACTAAATTTGTTGTTTCAAGAAACATTTCTACAGGTCGTTTGGTGTTCTAATACTTTATATTGTTTATGTAGGAACCTGTAGGACAGTTTGAGACAGATAAATAAGGAAAAGTAGAGTTTAGCTTGATAGATCTGAACGAGAATAAAATATTGATATGATTCTTAGCAGCAGTTTGTGAAATAAACCTCAAAGACACAAAGCAAAATAGAAAGATTGTGGCTTCGATGACAATAACGGGCAAACTGAAATAGACTGGGTGGTGGTCTTTGCCCTGTGTGCGTGTGTGTGAGCGTATCTCTGTGTGTGTGTTTGTTCTCCCATATATTTGGGATCCTGTTTGTGTGCTTTTACGTGTGGTAACACCCTGGGCAGCTCATGAAACAGATGAGATTTCCATCCGAACAGGAAGTGGATCATTGCCCCTTCCTGTGCAAAAACATTCAGACCATGAATGCTTTTTCGTCTTGCATACATACAAGCACACACACATACACACACACGCACACACAAACATACACAGCTGCTGAAGAATCTAAAAGCCCGACGACAGGCGTGCATTTAGCATGCTGATTTATAACACTCACAGCTTTTATGTCTGTGTATGTGTAAATGCAGCATGACATTTCCTATTTCCAGAAACACAGACAATAGGAGGTGAGTTCATTCTGGTGTTTGTAGCTGTTCACTGTCTGGCCCTTTACCCCCCCATCACACACACACACACACACACACACACACACACGCACACACACACACACACACACACACACACACACACACACACACACACAAATATGTATTATTTGAATTTAAAGATGTAAAGTAACATCAGAATCAGCATCCTAGAAGCGATTTAAGGTTTACAAAAAGACGGACGGACAGACGGACTCACACACGGGCGGGCAGACAGGGTGTGTGAGATATTGTTGTTGCTTTTTATAATTAGTTCGGGAAGCTTCGACAATCGTCTGTCAGTAACAAGAGGCGGTATCAATCTCCGCCTGACAATAGAAGGAAAGACAAACACACACACTTCATTCCTCCTTTGTGTACGTGTGTGTGTGTGTGTGTGTGAATGTGTGTGTTGTACAAGAATACCAGAAAGAGCAGCGTATGCTTCTAATGTGCACCTACATTTTAAGAAACTCATTGTGCCAACAATGCAGTTGCCAGATTCATTTATTTTTACTCTCTGTGTTCAGCAAAACAGACAGTTCAGAAATGTGTCTGCGATCGAGTAAAAGTTTTAAGATGCCCACAGAGAAGCTGTGCTGCACTTCTGCAAACAAGGATTAAAAAAAAAAACTGTGTAACATAGGAACAAAATCCTCTTAGATGGAGTGTAGGTTCATTTAAATAATGAATGATTTTCTGGGAGTCAGCATGAATCATTCTTAGAGAGTTGCAGTCTAAATTTTGTTATTGAGTCACCAAAAGCATGATTTTCAAAGATGGCCCCCGACTTCATATTCTGACATGGCATCCAGGGACGACACAGTTTGTTTTCAATTGTTGCTGCCTCTGAAAACTCAGCCATGGTTAAAGACCAAGCTTCTGCACTTTTAACACACTTCAGTATGCTGTGGTGTTTCTGGTGTCATTTTTCAAATGAGAAAAATCCATCTGTCAGCCAGGAGCTTTTAACACCAGAACCTGACAAACATTCAAAATGTGACCAGGCATGGGCTTGTTACCAAGGTATGTCAAGGGTTTTAATAGTTTTCTTCAGCTTTCTGGATTACAGAGAAGCAGAATGTTGCCCCCCCCCCCCCGCCCTCACCTGTTGCTCACCTGCTTAGCCTCGTTTACAAGAAAGACAAAAGGTTTTGACCTGGTAAAATCCATCACTCCTGTTGAGATAATTGCAGTTTGCAAGAAGCCAAATGGAGGCTCTACCTGAGCAGAGAGTCCAACTGATTAACAACCTGAAATAAGCAGGAGGAAATATTGATGCAGTTGTATTTGAAATTTATTATTTTTACACATTTCTGTTTAAAATCTTTTGTATGAGTACCGTGATAAAGGGATGCTTTGTGATATTAACGCAATGTCATCATTCTGAGAGGATTGCCATGCCTTCAATATGAAGCATCTATTGGCCAATAATACTGTGATAAAAAAAAATATTCATAAACTTTCTTTGATATCAGGTAACTGAACTATCCACAAAAGAGATGTGCACTGTAAGGCATATAAATGATTAAATGTTACCACTCTAACTCTGCTATTTTTTTTACTAATATGAATGAATTAATCCCTAGTTATTCCTGTTTTATTATGTAAAACACCTAAACAGTTCCTGAATACACTCCGGGATACATTAAATGAATGCATCTTAAATGTTCTCTGGCTATTCAGCTGTTAACTTAGGGCAACAATGGCTTGTTTACAAAAGGCAGACACCACATGTAGGCTGTTTCCAATCGCAAGTTTATCCTTGAAATTTCAATGTGAGCCTGATTATGGCATCCTGAGATCTAGCTGATGGTAGAAGATGCTTCTTCTTAATACATACATGTTTTAACATCCTTGTGGGTTTGCTGAATGCATTTTCAGGAGATAACTTTTGAGCTAATTTTAATTAATGGCATAGTTGATACACATTTGGGAAAAAACACAGGACGACACCTTAAAACACCTTTTATTGCAGATGCATAATTCAGTAATCCCTAAATTCCTGTTTCTCTAGGATAAGAATATCATTTTAATTTCGCTTCAAAAACGGGAAAGACAAGAAAAAATGCATTTGAACTAAAACAGATGCTGGTTAGTTCTCATAGGTCAGGAGAAGGCTACAAGAAAACAGCTT
Organism: Fundulus heteroclitus; assembly: GCF_011125445.2. Lineage (NCBI taxonomy): Eukaryota > Metazoa > Chordata > Actinopteri > Cyprinodontiformes > Fundulidae > Fundulus > Fundulus heteroclitus. Next base: position 15,576,369 of record NC_046371.1, on the reverse strand, counting down.
CACCTATAAGCTTGCCCATAGCTACAGTCAGAGCAATAATTAGAATGTTTAGAACAAGCCAGTGATGATGACAAATGTTTTTCCAAGGCTCACAGTTAGGAAACGGCAGATAAAAAGTCTTCTTGACAGCAGTTTGAAGGCTTTTGTGGACGTCTGTGCCGGGGCTGCCAATAATCATGGAAGGCACTGAGCGTGACACCAAGACTCACGTCCAAATGAGTTTAATGCGACTAAATCTCCCGTGCCTTCTTTGCGTTTATGTCTGCAGTGAACGTGAACGTGCGGATCCAAAAAGGCCAAATCTAGTCCGCTGAAAGAACAGATCAGTGACTGTAAAGATATCACAGGACTCATTAGTAGACCCGCTGATACTTTTTGTTGCTCACAGCTGGCTGTGTGCTGCTCAACCTGTATGTTGATTTACTATGTCATTAAAGAGGCAAAGAGAGTCTTTGGCTATTCATAACGGGCTTCGTGTTTTCGTTATCAAAACCAGATGGATTTTAGTCAGGGATGAGAAATGTAAAAACTGTTTAACCTCCACATCGCTCTTTACTCCTTCAGCTAAAGGTGATAATAGATGCATTGAATCTGCTGCTTGGTACTCATCATTGGGTCCAATTTTTTTTTTGTCTCCCACCAGAGCAGAGCTCCAGTATTTAGTCAATAAAACTGTGAGTATGTTTTTTTTTTTTAAGAAGTGCTTGACAGCGATCCCACGCTGTGTTTTACGACTGCTCTTGCCCAGGAGGAGAGAATCAGAGCCAGCCCAGAGAGGAACCTGCGAACCGATCCAAGAAGCTGCAGGACTCACATGGAAATCGGCCGAAGCGAAGACAATTTTCACCTCCTAGGACACGGATTCTTCTCACTCCATCAAATTTTATTCATCTCCCTCTTTTCTCAACCTGAGTCAGCCGCTCACTGTTCATGTTTCTTCCTGCCTGAAGTAGAAACTCTGCCCCTGCTATCCCCTCCGTAGCCCTTTTGGCACAGTGGAGCCATAAAGATGAATGTGTTTTGCTGCAGTTTCATGTGACGGACCAAAGGGCTTCCAGCCTGCAGTTCTGGAGCTCCACTTGGCTCTGTATGCTGTTCACATTGACTACAACAAAATACTATAATGTATATAGATCTCAGCACTATTTGTATATAGAAAGGTGATCTAAAAGGTGTCTTTTTAGGAGTCCTTTTAAATTAGTTTCATCCCATACTTCTACTGAGTTTCCACAATAGATGGAACAAGGAATAAATTTTTTGTTCAACTGCTCGCTAACATACTTTTTTTCCCCATTCTTTCCCAAAAAGGTGGGGCGTTCAACTCAAAAAAAATGTAGGCATTCTCTTGCTGTAATGTCACAACGCTTTTCTTTGTTCTAAAATCGGGAAATAATTTTAAAATTGTAGTCCATTTAACCGAAAAACAATCTAATTTTATTCAGTATTTTTAAATATTGTTTTGAAGGCTCACACCGGGTTTGCAGCTCTATTGCAAAGGTGGGTGACCCTGTGAAACCGACACATGGTAATGCACAATTTTGGAAGAAAAATGTTGGCGTGGTGTACGTTTTAATTGAGTCAAGACTTTGTGAGGCCGCCTTTTAATGCAGTTACAGTATCGCTCAGCCGGCTTTCCAGCATCTATACACTGTCTTACGTCTTTTTTTGGACTTGACAGGTCACCGGTCCATCACAGGGCATCGCAGAGACAAACAACCATGCACAGATAATTTAGAGTAACCAATTAACCTAACAGTTTTTTTTTTTTTTTGGCTGTGGGAGGAAGCTGGAGTACCCAGAGAGGACCCACGCATGCACAGGGAGAACATGCAAACTCAACGCAGAAAGACCCCCGGGTCAAACCATGAACTTCTTGCTGCAAATCAACAGTGCTACCAACTGCACCACTGTGCCGCCCTTCTTGTTTTCATAATAGCTTAAGCTAAAGCAGATTGGATGTAGAGCGCCTGTGAACATTACTTTTCTATTCCTGCCGCAGGTTCTCAACTGAATTTAGGACTTTGACTGGGCCATTCCCAGTAAATATGCTTTAATCTAAAGCGGTCCAGCGTAGCTCTGGCTTTGTGTCTGGGTGGCTGTCCCTGAGGAAGATGAACTTCCACCCCTAAACATGTTTATCTTTATGTATGAACATGTATTTAGCTTCATCCATCTCCCCATAAACTCTGGCCAGCCTCACTTCCTGTAGTGAAGTAATTCATCCCCCACAGCATGATGCTGCTGCCACCGTGGGGACGTGTAGTGTCTTAATCTCATTAAAACTCATTGAAGTTTGTTGTGGCAACGTGACTAAAGTGGTTCTATGCAAGGCGTTGTATGTGGAGTGAGTTCAGCATGCACAGCCTTTCCTCCGCAGAGGGGGGGGAGGTTGAAAGAGGAGGGGGGAAAAAATGCCGCATGTTCTTTTTTTTTTTCTTGGAGGACAGCTCTGAACCCTCCTCGTCTTCCTCTTAACATCTTTCTCCTCTTATCCACCACCTTCTGCTCCTTAACAAGACATACTAAATATTTCCGTTAGTTGGGAAAGCGTCCCCTCTCCAAAAGTCGCTGAGGTTGGCGCTGCATTCGCCAGCGCTTTTTTCCCTCGTCCCAGCGCCTCACCTCCTCGCGCTGCATGGGAAGCGTTTTTTTTTTTTTTTATGGACTAGGCCAAGTTATGAATGTTCAGCTGTGTTTATGGCTTCTGAGGCATTTAGTGAAAGGAGGGGAGCATGTGTTTTATTAGCTTAATTGGGAAAGAACAGCTTCCTTGCTTGCATTAGCACTATTTTCCTCTCATCAACTGCCTTGGCTGGGGAGATAGCACTCTGCGCTGTAAAAGGTGGTGTTTGAATGTTGTTTCTTCCTCTGGGGATGAGGAAAAGGCTACCGTGTGATAACGTTGGATGTTAACAAGTTGGAAAGGTGGGGCTTTGACAGTGAGATGCTAAAAAGCTGAATAAAATCCTCTCAGTCATGTGAAGTGACCTGAATCTGTTGGTGTGTGTATCTGCAGGCCTCCTCTCGGAGCCTGACTGCTCCTTTCGTTAGTCGAGAGGAGAGCAGATACTGGCTATTCCTTTGAGTCTGACAACACGCAGTGATCCCTCAATGTGTTTTTATCTCATTTTCCATCCCTCCCTCCCTTCTTTCACCACTATATCCCTCCCAAATCCTTTTAATTCTACCCCCCGCTCACCTCCCTCCCTTTTCCCGCGCGTTTCTGATCCCCCCCCCCCATGTCTGAGGTGGAGACTAAACAGCCAAGTTATTTATTGTGATGTTTTCGTGGCCGCCTGGTTTAAATAATAGTTCGGTCTCTCTGCAATCTTCCCTCTCATCTCCCTGACTTTATTCTTCCTTTCTTTCTTGCTGCTTGCCGTCGCTCTTTTTCTCACTCCGTGTTTCGCTGCGCTCACCCCTCCTCCCATCACGCTCCAAATAATGGTACATTGTTAACTGGCTGTCTATTGTTTGTGTTGTTTTCTTGGCTAAGTGGAGGGTGAATAGTTTTTAGATGACAAACATGTAAGCGCACTGCCAGCCATTCTGATCTGCCGGGCTGGGCCTAGTTACACACACAACTGTCTGAAGCTCGCTTACCCTCAATAAGTGGAGATTTATGGTGCAATGCTGTGTCAGAGAGTGTTTTGTGTGTGTGTGTGTGTGTGTGTGTGTGTGTGTGTGTGTGTGTGCTCATAAGTGCATTTGAGGGGGTGAGACTTAGTGCGGTTTTGTGTTTTTTGTGACACCATTGTGGTTACGAGTTTGAAATATAGACTTGGCCTCAGTGCGTTGCCATTCAGAACTGATAATGATGGTTAGAGTCTTTACACGCGGGTAGAAATCATCCCTCACATCTGCACAGACAAAGAGCCGTTTGCTTCAGTTTTCATCTGACACTTAAAGAAGATGATGCAAATCCACGATGCTTGTCTTTGTGAGCAAGGTACCAACTATTTTATCCACCAGGCTGTCATCAGTCAACTATCGCCTAGAAGATTAAAGCATAAGAGTCTAATGTATTCAGTCAAATTAGCCAGGAATTGTGCAAAGATGAGACGACAGACATCTTTCATACTGTGTATTTCGTGTTTTAAATGTAAGCAAATTGCTTTTGTTTTATTCTGTATTTGCTTTGACTTGGTCTTGGATCTCACTGTATATCACACCTATTAATAGACCCATTTAGCCCACTCCTACCAGCACAATGATGTTAAAGCACATATCTTTTCGCTTTGGTGGGACTGAAATATGCATCTGTTCATTTAAATGGCGTCATTTAGTTCGCTCACATGATTCTTGATATTGAGCTCTGAAAACGAGACAAGAATGAATCACTCTTCCTCGTTTTCAGAAAGGTGCAGGTTTTCCAAATCACAAACTGCTTTAAATAATCTATAACAAGCATACAATACTGCAGGTTTTGTTCTTGTGTATGATGCTAAATGCCCATTGAGAGCCATGCTCCTCATTGTTGGCTTTTCCCAAGGTTGCTGATACTTAACAGTACATTTGTTTTTATTGGTTGAATCATTGAACCACCTCAACTGACTCCTTTCAAGGCGGAGGTGGACCGATTCTTCCCCTGGTTGATGGAGCTCTAATGAAAGTCCAGCCACTCCATGGAGCGAGCTGATTTCAGCATTCGTACTTTCAGACATGATTTATGTCACATGACCGCCAACAGACCGGAAAAGTGCATTGTTGGCAGACGTGGCCTCGGTCTGTCTGTCCATCTCTGACACCATCCAACAATCTCTTGTGAATAATATGTGACGTCTAAACTTCTTTACTTGAGGCAAAGACTGACCCCCGACTAGGAAGAGCAGTCCACATTTTTCCAGTAAAGAACCATAGTCTGAGGCATGGAGGTGGTTAACATCTCAACGGCAAAAGTTCTTTAAAAAAATAATGAGTCTTTTCATGGTAAAGAAGAAAACTCCGGATTTAGTCTCATAGATTCAGGCAAGTTTCTTTTTGTTGTTGCAGAACATCAGGTGCAGGAACAAGCTTCAGAAATACGGAAACTACACCACAAGCCACACAAACTGAGGGTGCTTCTTTAATTGGATTGAAGTTAAATCCACTGAACTGCATGCAATGTTATTAGGTTTTTCTTTTCTATTGCCCCGTTCCCTTTTTTACTTTTTCTGTATGGCATGAGTTTATTTCTCGTACGCAGGCACCATAAACCTAACTGAACTGAAATTTTAGCTGCAACCATTGCCCCTTCTCGGTCCTTTTTGTTTCGATAAATGTAGAAATGAATGGCAACAAAAGACGCTTGAATAATTAAAATAACTGTGGGTACGGTTTAAAATACTGATACTTAAAAGGTAAAGAAATGTACTCACATTTAATCCTGATCACAAGTTAGTCTTTCATTCTCTCTGATGTATCATATCCAGATTGTTTAACTGTGAAAAGTAAATATGTATTATTCATACCACCTTCAACTTATAATCAAAAAGAAACGTATTGGGGGAAAAAATGGCAAACCCTGAACAAGGCAAAAGCCTATTAATCCACCCTTGTTGCCCAAACTTACAAATCTTTGCAGAAATAAAATGACCTCCAGCCCCCAGCCAGAAGCCTCTCCTTTGTCCTCTCTCTCTCTTCTGGCTTTTTAAAGCAGGATCTATCATAGTTTGGTGGTGCACATGTGAATGTGTGCTCACAGTCACACAGCGTTTATGGCAGCAGTCCCATCGTGGACGTGATGAGGGTGTGAAGCTGCATTTTAATGGATGATTATGTTTTATGTTTTCTCTACAATGACCTGCACTGGCAGAGCAATATTGTTCCCCTCCCATCCCACTGCTCACCAACACCCCCGCACACGTACACATACATGAACTGCCCCTTCTATGACTTCTTCCTCCGTGTAATATCCGTCGAGTATATACACCCCTCACCCCGGCGACTAGGCTTGCTTTCACCTCCGCCACCTTCCCAATCTCACCCTGAGCCATGCTGACATCAATGGTGACATCAGGTGCTCCCCTCTCTACTCGGAGCGTGACTTAACATCCAGCCTTTATAGTAAAGGACGTTCTCCTCTCGATTACCTGCTGATGGAAAGGTCAACCAGCATGAATAGAAAGGTTGGAACCACTCATAATGTAAAATGCGTGCCCTTCTCCTCTCCTCCTCCTCTCTCCTCCTTCTCCTCCACTTTCTTCTTTTTTTTACATGCCCTGTCAGCACTCTGAACTGCTTTCCTCCTTTAATCTGACACCCAGAATGAGTGTGATACAAAGACACCCTGCGAGACTGACAGGACTCTGTCAGAATCATATTCTGCCAGTATGAAGGGGATGAAAAAGGAAGAAGAGGTGAAAAAGGAGAGATACCACTCCTCTATCAGCGTTTAGCGGCAGAGCAACACAAAGGGGAAATTATTTTGAATTCAGGGGACCATTAGCATGACTATAGATGCATTAAAATGCTAGATAGCTGGGGGTTTAGGGGCCAGGGGAAACGGAGGGAGGGGCTTGATGTATGAGTGACTGTATCATCTCTATTACTGGGCGGAGCTGCAGTCTGTCACAAATGTTTGATTTAGAGGGTAGAAGGAGGAAATTTCATTTTAACACTTTTTAAATTGAACCTGTTATTTATGCAGGTTGTCAACAACAAAATATTTAGAAACCCAGTAACGATACAAATAACTAAATAATTTGATTCAAATTAAATAAATAAATAAAATATGATAAATATAAATAAATATAACCTAAGAGCATTTTTCTATTTTTCTTAAAATGTTGATGGAGTCAAACTTAAACGCCTACCATTTTCGGTTTATTAGCAGATGCCTTTTGTTGATGTATACATTAAACCAAAAAAGTGTGCATTTAAAAAAAAATTAATAAAACAAATCTCATAAACTTTAAAATGCAGCATAATCCAGTTTAATTCAGTTGCGGTCCCACAGCAAGTCATCTGTCCCCATCTAACCCCATCGTCTGCATCTTTTTCTCTCACACCAACTACCTTCATGTCCTCTTTCACTGCAACCATTAATATCCATTTTGGTCTTCCTCTTGGCCTCCTGCCTGACGGTTCCAGCCTTGTATCCTTGTACTGATGTACTCTCTCCTCTGTATATCCACTGAACTGAAACGACCATATTGTATGTTGTAGTTTAAGAATTCTCCTTCTACAAGCAATAATCAATTTTTTCACCACTAGGTGGGGCTTGACCACTGTCTGTAGACCAAAACAAGATGTGTATCAAGCCCCGCCTCTCTACCTCCTCTCTAGCTACAACCCGGCACACATTTCTCCTCACCTTCTCATCCGTTGCCTCAAATGTGCATATTTACAAAGGATAAATATACAGGAAAACAGCATCCCCTTTTGGAGGAACATGTCTAGTGAAGAAGTAAGTAACTCATATCTTTATAATGCTGTTAGCAAGAGAACGTTTTTATCTGCTGGGCGGGCCCTCCACTATGTTGTGTTATGCAACACTGCTCTAGCGGTGGGATTTTGTGGGCAGGGAGGGGCTAAGACCTGAGCGGCAGCAGTTCACATGCACGTACATGAGAGTGTGGCCAGCTATGTAAACAAGAGACTGGAGAACAACACAAAGAGATGCTGTGTGACCTTATACCTTAGTCCGTCTAAAACATACCTTTAGTTCTTCACAAAACAATTTTTTCATTCTTTCTATCTAAAAAATAATGAAATTTTGCTCATTGTTCTTTTAAATGGAAGAAACAGGAACGAAACATGTGAGTCAAAGCTCGGAGAAGAATTGAAAATTCCATGGTTTTGAATGGAGTTGGAGTAAAAAAAACAAAAAACAAAACAAAACAAAAGCCTGACTGATTTTTGTTTGTAGTTCAGGTGGAGCTATAATTTTGGTCTCAGTTGTTTTGGTATTTAAAACAAGGTATTGTTTTAAATCCAATCACTAATGTTATATAAACAGTGGACTATGGTGAAATGTTTATCCAGCTGACAAGGCTTCACAGACATATACAGTTGAATATCATCTGCATATAAGTCATAAGAAATGTCCTTAAAAGATTGAATGTTGCCAGGTAAAGGTAGAGTGGATGATTTTTCCAGAAATGTGGGTAAGAAACGCTGAAGTCTCTTTTTGAATAACTGTGCATGAGCAAGACCATCTTACATGCTCTGCCGCTCCTCAGGGGGATTGTGTGAAAAAAATCTTGCAAATACAATTTGCTCTTATTTCTACTACTTTTTTCTGAGGCCTTCGTCTTCTTCTCACAAACTTGTAAGACAGTTTGCTTCTTGCGACCATTTTTAAAGTGTACGTTGAGAATAACAACACTACAATGAACAGCTAACACTGAAGTCAACTGGATACATAAATACAAGAACTGTACATGCGCAGCCAACAAACGGAAACTAACAAAGAACATGCACGCATATTTCTGTTATGTGAGCATGTCACAATGATTAGCATATGAGACAACCAATATTTAAGGTGATCCCCCCGGAACGCAAATCTGAAAAAGATTGTCCACTATGAGGCATCTGATTGGTTCTTTCCATTCGGACCGAATGGCAGGGATTGGTCAGAGTTTTTCCAGGCCTGAGGCTCTCACAGAGGTCTGATTAATTTTGTTCTTTTTTATGAATACATAATGTATTGACTACTCTCTCACCCAGTATAACAAAAAGTGTTTCTGAACAGCATTAATGACTATAGCTTTAAAGGAAGCATGTAATAGGCATTATGTGGATTTATGTAGTGCTCTTTTTTTATGGGCCATATGGTCAATTGCCCAGGGCAACATGGAGGGACTTGCAAAGTGCGGCACTCATACCAGAACCGCCACTAGATTTATTTGTATGTAAGCTAGAACTGTATCTCTAGCTAATAGACACTTTTTTGGAGTTAGAGTTATACATACAATTGCTAGAGTACAGATTCAACTGTAGTGATGCAGGTGTTTAAAGAAAACTAATGTACTAGGAGAAATTGAAAGCTTTGTACAGTAACTTTTGATAAAGTTTAGTTGGACAGGCCAGATTTTCAGATGGTGATTAAACTTTAAAACATAACAAAATTCTGAAAAGGTGATAAAGAGGAACGAAACCCCAATGTTTTCTTCCCTGTGGGACAAACATTACCTGCAGATTTGTGTTTTTATACCCTCTCTTTCCTGCCAGCTGAAGGGTCTACATCAGACTTCAATAGATGCTAAAATCTGCCTCATGCAAGGACGTGTTGGTCTTTTTGTAAGAAGATTTCAGCTGCTGGTAAAAAGACAGCTCTACCTTGATGGCTGTACTTTAAGCAGAGTCTTTCTTTCAGCATCAGGCTCTCCTCTTGTCTGTTTCTTGGGTTGGAGCTTTAATCTAATAAAGCATGTGTGTGTGTGTGTGTGTGCATGTAAAGACGTGTGTGTGTGTGCGTGCGTGTGTATGTGTGGAAATCAATAGTGATATATAATTCACTGCCTCCCAGCCCCTCCACTCTTTATACCCACACATACTGACTATTTAAAATTGCATGAGGACACACGCACTTACAGAGCTGGGGGTAGGGGGAAAGAATACGTGTGTACATCTCTCTCTCTCTCTCTCTCTTCCTCTCTCTCTCTCTCTCTCTTTCTCTCTCCCTCTCACTATCTATCTATCTGTGTGTGTGTGTGCGCGCACCCCTTAGGATCGTAAAAGAGGGTCGTTTACACCCCTCTAACCTCCTCTCCCTACGTGATCTGAGTGCAGTTTTTTCGTCTTTAAACTTCCTTTCCTTTCTCCTCCTCTGTCTCGTCCTTATTTCTTCATATTCCCTATTCTCTGTTTTTCCACTTTCTCTCGTGTATCTGTATTCATCTGTTTCTCTTTCTCTCTCTCCCAGTATTGTTTTGAACCTTACCCTTGGGGTCCTCACATTCAGTCTTTTTTCTGTGTGAATAAATAAGAATTCATCTCCACATTTAAATAGCTTCAGGCTTTGTGGGACCCGCATTCGCACGTAAACGCACACACTCCCCAGTGCTGTTTATAAATCATTAGAGTCTGGGGGTCACCACGGGTCACGTCTCGATCTCTGGCCACTGTGCTCCATCCTGATTGGTTGTTGACACTGCGGGCCGCTCGGCATGCCTGTTAGCTTTGCTTTGCTTTGCTTCCACCCTCACCTTGCCTCCAGTGTGTGTTTGTGTATGCTGAATTATTTAACAGTTGCCGCCTCTGTGTATGTATTTCCATATGTGGATCTGTGTGTACAGGAGTGTGTGTGTGTGTGTGTGTGCAGAAAGGGCTAAAAGACTCAAACAGCCCTCCCCTGTCCTCCTCATCCTTTTTTGTTAGAGTTTCATCAGGTTAAAATCTTAAAACACACAGAGAAACATGCACACATTTTGTCCTGATCTTCAGCGCTTCCGCATTCATATTCCGCCACCTTAGGAGTGTCTATGAGTTGCTTCAGTGTGTTTTATTGCAACATGAAAGAGCTGCTCCATAAACAAGTTAATGGCTTTGATCACATAATGAGTTGAACAAATAGGAAACAACAGGGAGATTAAACAGAGAGGAAGAAAAGAAAGTGTATGCCCGCTTGCATGTACAGTCTCGATTTGTCTGAGTGCGAGCTAATTAGAGCTTTATGTTTTGCTGTTCTTAAAACTGAAGCACTTGGCCCAACAGGAAATAGTATGGGCACAAGTTAGGAACTCAGACTTACTGCCGAACAGAAACCTCAATAGTATAGTCTTACAATACGTGTCACTGGAATAGCATACATCAATGTAAGAGAAGAAAAATTATTCCTGATTTCAGATAAGAAATGACTTCAGCAATCGGAGAGAAGAGATTGGAAAGCCATTGCAAACAGTGAACACAATGACAGAAACCAATACGTCGGCCCCGTAAAACACAGGAACAAACATTACAAACAGTTGTGAAACAACAGAAAATATTTCACATTTGTTTATAGCTTTCCTTTTTGTATCCAAAACAAACAATAATAACTCAACCCATGTTCTCTTTTTATATAACCGAAGCACAAAATTGTTTATGTAGATTTCACCCTCGATCAGACGGAACGTTATGACAGGTGAGCTGAATAGCAATGATTATCTCTTCATCAGGGCAACTTTTAGTGGACGGGAACCGAACATTCAGTCCTCAAAGCTGATAAAACAATGGGGAAAGCATATGGATATCAGCAAGCTTAGCGCAAAATTGTGCATCTGCATCTCTTGTGGGACTTTCCCTGCCTGTAGTGGTCAGTAGCTATGTTTACATGTACAAAATTCCATGATCAGATTAAAATGTAATTATTTGGATTAAATAATCTGATTGTACCATTTATATATCATATACAATATATATGGGCACACAATAAACTAATCCGCCTTGACATGCGCAGTTATCAAATTCCCCTAAAAAAAACACAGAAGAAGAAGAACCGTCTTTCTTAAATGACAAAAAATTGTAAACAAAGCACTATTACACGAGTTCATATGTCTTCTGAGCACCCAGGCTGGACTTGCACGATGTTCTAGTTACAGTTGAAACATTCCTGAGTAAGCAACAATTTTGAGCTCTTTTACTCTTTCGAATAGAAAGGTTGTATCCTGACGTATTTCTGTCACTCACCATTGTTGAAATACGCCACGTTTACGTTGGACGCACATGCGCACTTAGGTCAGTTTGCCACATTCGGAATAACTTGAGCCAGACAAGCCTTTATATGCATGTTAATCTGATTATCAATTGTCATAAACCACCCCTCTCATTCGATTACAATTTAATTCCGATTAAGCTTAATCCGATCATCATATTCCGATTGGTGTGCTTACATGACGCATTTTTATTCCGATAGTCCCTTTATTCTGATTACTTTTGCCCATGTAAACGTAGCTACTATCTGTCAAAAGAGTCCAAGGCAGAAACCTACAACTGGATCATGGCTCACTGTTGTTTTGTGTGGTTTTGATCCAACAGACGAGCTAATGTTGCTCAGACTGCTGAAGAAACTCTTTTTTGTTCAGATAGGCAAAGGTGTCTGAATTCCCAATGCATCAAAGTCTGTTTAACGTGGGGCTGCTTACTGCTCCTAAGGGCTTTCAAAATCTGTGTATAAATCATCAATTAATATTAGAGAAGTCTATCTAACATTTACTCCATCTCCTTTACTGAACTTGCGAGTATAACTGTTATGTTTGAACCAACAACTGTAGACTATAGTTATAGTTGAACACAGAGCTTCCCGCATCTAGGTTTTATAGCTCTACAGAACATGGAGGATGGAGAGCTCTACCCCCGTCACAGAATGACACGATTCAATCTAGCAAGACACAGATACATCTGTTAACAACATATTGTTATTTTGACATCCAGCTCGTGCTCAGTATTTTCCCAAACTGTAGCTAGATGTCACGGCCACATGGTTACTAGGGGGTGGAGTCAGCTTTATCACGCTGCAATGTAATATCAATTAGTTTGGATGGCGATACAATGTTTGCCGATATCACAAAGTTTGTCACAATGCGATTTCCATTAAATTCAATTCACATGTCTGCGATCGATATGTTGCGGTATCATCTGCCCATCTAACACAGTTATTTACATCGATATCAACTCACAAAAGACAAACAAATATGATTTGACCATTTTATTTCTAAGCTCTAATAAGGCATCAGGCCTTTAAATAACAAAAAGCATTTTTCTAATTATTTAAAAACAATAACATTAGCACGTCTCCTGTTCACTATTGTCTTGTGCCTTACGGATTTCAAAATAAAGGCGTATCTTAAATCTGAGGACATGGATCGATGTTTTCATTTTGCATCAATATAATTGGATCGTTAGTCATTTAATGTGGATGTATTGTTACATCCTCGATGGTTACATCGCATGTATTTTAAAAGTATTTACTTTTGAAAATATCTTGATTTCTTTTCAGTGAGGATGATGTTTGCATGTGGACGAAGAAGAGAAAATGCAGACAAAAAAAAAGGTCTATTTTGAAAAAGGAAAGTGTCAGCGATCAATATCTGAACCGATTTCTACCCTAATGGAAGTTAAACGTAACTGTGATTGTGAACAAACTATCACTGTGAGCCAGGATGAGGCCAACTTGCTGTGCCGTCAGCGCTAGATTAAATTAAGCACAATTAGAGAACAAATCATCTGTGGACATTTTATAAAACGTCTTGTCTCTTACTGCCAACATGAGGACAGTATAAAACACAGGAGTGAAACGATGAGGATAAGTGGAGGAGTGGAGGCTTGCTTCTATTTTCATCATTATTCAGCCCTCTTTACTCCTCCTGACTGAAGCTCCTTGTTTAGGAGTGTGAGCTTGTTTTCTTGTCAGACTCTCGTTTTTTTTTTTTCTTCTTTTTCTTCTCGCCTCTTTTTTTTGTGTTTTTGTCGTGTGTCTTGCTTGTATTCCTTCCTCTGTGTTCTTGATCCTTGAGGTGTTGCGAGTTGTTTTGTCTGGTTAATTACCTGCACAGGAGTCGGGAGGTGAGAGTTTGACAGTTGTCAGCGCGGCATGTGTGAGTGTGTGTGTGTGATTGTGTGTGTGTGTGTGATTGTGTGTGTGTGTGTGATTGTGTGTGTGCAGATCTTGGTGGGAATAGAAGAAGGAAGCATGAGGAGAGGAGGAGTAAGTAAGTCTGACTGTACTGCAAGCCCTCGCTTATGTGACAGCATGTAGACACGATGGCTTTGCTGTTTTTCAGGCATTAGGAGATGTTGCTGTCGCTCCTACACACACAACACACACACACACACACACACACACGCACACACACACACGCATTTACACAGTGAGGAGTCTCCCGTTGTACACCGTCTCTTGCTGTCTCTTCGGTGGAGGTGGTATTTCTTTGATCACAGCAGCGACGCTGATTAAAAGGAATGATGCCTGTCGTGACGGCAGCTGTATTTATAAGACTAAAGGAGTACAAGGCTGCATCTTTCTCTCTTATTGTTCATGCATTTTATCCCCGCCTCCTCTTTGCTCTGTCTTATCCCCTTCCTCTGGCTTTTTGCTGCTTTAAAGCGCCTTGCCAGACTTTTCTGTAAAATCAATCAAGCTCACTCAAGATATGGGTTGCCGCCAATAAACAAGGCCAGGGTCTTTATTCGTCTATTTATTTCACTATGTTTTGCAAATTGTTAATACTTTGTATTTTTCTTGCTTTTCCCCCCCTCCTTATTTGTATGATTTCTAATCTAATTATGCCTTCAATGACGTTGAAGGAATAATTATATGCTATTCGTAGTCTGTACAAAGGGCTTCACTGTGCGACCAGTCATGTAACAAAAACATCTGAGAATTGTAACTGTTTTATTTCTTTCATTGTGCTGCTAAACAAATCATTCCCCCCCCCCCATTGTAACCGTTCCATTTTTTGTATCTGTGTTGTTTTTAATCACATTAGAGCCAATCATTCTAAGGATGGAGGAATTGTCCAACCCTCTTGACAATTACACAATTAAAAACACATCTTTCACAAAAGGCAAAATGTAGAGCAAAAGCCATGCAGCAGTTTATCAATAAGACGCAGTGAAAGATTCATGGAAAGGATTTACTTCTCTTAAATATTTACATCTCTACTCTAATTTATACAACAGCTGAGGTAACATCTACGTATCTGTCTCCCCGGCAGGTAAAATGCCAAACCTTTAGCCCAGCATTAGAAAACCTCCCTGTAGCGATCTGTTCAGAAAAAAAAGAAGAAAGCTGGAGTTGTTAATTGGACTCCTGTAGGCCTCTTCTTCTGCTGCTATTTCTGCCTTTAAGTGACAATATTTTCATTTCCTAATGATAACTCCTACTGGCTGGGAAGGGACCCGGCTGAGCCCAAAACATCAGGAGCAATTTTAGGGCCTCGTTGGTTTGGCACACTTCAATTCATCCTAGTCACATGGGTCAGCTATAATTTATTAGTGATCTTATGGTTAAATTACAGGTCTGGCTAGAGGGTAGTTTTATGTGCACTATTCTGGTTTGAAACAAAGTACCATTCTTGTAAGTGAACAGAAATTATATATCACCTTCTTGGTAAAGAAGGTATCATTTAAAATTATATTAACGTTCATCATTACTTCGCTTAATTCTAATCTGACTATTGCTTTGAAATAAATTAAAATAAGTTGTTTAATAGTATCAAATCTGTTCTGGCGCGCATCTTTAATGGACTGCATCATGGGCAGTGCTGCAGAAGACTCCAATCAGCCACGTTTTTACCCAAAACTAGAAGAAATACTAGCATTGACTACAGAGCTAGCAACAACTGTGCTCAAAAAAATTCAAAACACTTATTTATAAACGTCCGGGAGCTGTCAGAATGCTGCAATGTATTTATCGCAAGCAGAGGTGGTAAACTTAGTTACAGATTTGAATTAGGCTTCTTATGAGTCCCTAGCTAAATTGCACGAGTTCACTTGAGTCGTCTGAATCAGCGTTCTAGCTCAAAGAAATTGTCCAGATGAGTAAAGGGTGAAAATCCTCCCATAGTTTGTTTCTAAAAACCCGAGTGGAATTGTTTTTTTTTTTCTTCTCCTGCTCCTTATCTGACCTGCAGTTTTCTTTATTGCTGTTGGCGCGAGCAGTCAGCGTTAGTCAAGTCAGTTAACCGCATCATCAGAGTCAGCAGTGTTCCCACAAGCTCGATTTAACGAACCGACTCGACTGAATCAAGTGATTCCGCTAGCGGACAATGAGCTAACGCAAGTAGGTGAACCGAATCAAGCAAATCAACTGAGTTCCCCATGTTTCCAGTGAGTCAATGAAAAGAAAACAGACCTCAGAAAAGATCCGACATTCCTACTTTAAAAGGTCTGTTACTGAGTGATTAGGGCTATTGCAAATCTTTGTGCTAAAGGTCAGACAGATGCATATTCATTCCTGTTTTAGACATGTATCTTAGTCAATCTGCACTGAAAAGACAAAATGGGAGTTTTATAGATATAACATTGTGGGAAACCCTAATTAAATAACCTCAACCTAAGTTAGCTGTCTTAGAGAAAGCAATGCAAACTGAGCTGTACGTGTCGTGTGAACAATGCAAATTTGGCCATTGGCATCAAAAATCCATGCAGACACACTTATCATGTGACCAATCCTACCAGCTAGCCTCACCATGCATGCACCAGCTGATACACACCGTATACCATCATCGTTATTGCAGGTATTACTAGAGAAGAGGTATGTCATATAACTATGGAAGGTGAGACAAGCCGCATACAGGATTTACCAATTGCAAGTGGCGAATATGCACCGAAAATCTGAAGATGATGCTTCATCACTTCAGCTTCGCCATCCACAACAGTGTGGTTGTTGGTTTGGAGGCTATCTGAGAAGCTCCGGCTCAAACACTCAAGGTTGAACTATTTGTAATTCAATCGTTGAATAAAACAATTCTAAGCCAAGAAAAAATAGAAAACAATCCACCTGAAAAAAATGTAATGCCTTTGTTTGCCTTTTTTTAATAGGGTGTACCGAGTGGGACCCTTTTTATGTTTTGGATTATACAGACTGCTTTATGCAAAAATCTGGTTACTAAGTTTCATTAAAATCTTATGTCACCATTTTACTACTAAAAATGGAAATTGTCACAATAAAATTGTCTTGCTATTAAAATAATAAAATCTATATTTACTTGTGTAGCCCATGAGTACTTTTAACTTGACAATTTTAGGCTACATGCAGAATCTATGAAAAATCGTTGTTTACCTACACCAGCTGATCAGTGACGTCATCAGACCACATAAACTCAAAGGGAAATTTGCATTGATGTTTTTATTTTCTGAAATCCTGCAGCAACGTGTCTTTTTGATTTTTAGCGTATATTATTTGGCGAGGAGGAATCTTTTTTTAAAAAAACAAAAAAAAACTGCCTTTCCTGTCTGGTTTATTTCTGTATCATTGTCGATGCAGCTGACTGAGTCAGGTGACTTTGTTGACGCGTGTGTTCCTGCATGCTAAGCATTGTGCCTGATCAGGTAGTTTTGAACAGGACAGCAGAACCTGTCTCTTTCCTCCCTTTCATCCCTCTTTAACAAGTTCATTTATTCATGAACGTGATATAAACACGCTCACACACTGGCACACACCTTGGTTTGGTGGCAGATGAAAGAAAGAGTTCCTGAGCTGTTGTTAAAAAAATGTTTCAGCGCGCGTGACTCACACAAAGCACACTGAAAGTGAAAAAGAGACGCTTTGTTTTCAGATTTATAGATTTTAATTATTAAAAATGTATAAGGGGGGAAAAATAATAGGCATTAATTATTCATATGCAGCATGTTAATTGGTTCTTGAATATTCAAAACAAAACAATCGTATGAATATTCAGGTGTCTAAAGAGAGGATTATGATGGGGGGGGGGGCTTGCTCTTCTAATGAAAGAAAAAAAATGTAAAAGGAAGAATTGAAGGGAGGGTTTGGGAAGGAAAAGGAAGGAGAGCGATAATGAATGAGGAAAGGAGGAGAGAAAATGAGCTGAGGAAAACGCGTTGGTGTTGGAGAGAAAAGCCAAAGAGAGAAACATCAGAGAGTCAGAGGGGTCTTTTGTGTTCTCACAATGATGGATGACAGTGTTGACTAAACGAGCTAAATTAGAAGCTTTTTTTTTTCCTGCAACTCTGTTGAAATATTATTAACACGCAGCAACTTTAGTAAAACATATGATTCAGCTGCACATAATGACCTTGGCTATTGATTTGGGAATTGAGGGAGCAGCAGCGTTTTTCATACTGTATGCAGGGCGGTGGGGGTTTGTTGCAATGCAGTTAAATTCTGTTGTTAAAACATTCATGCCCCTTAATATAGATCCTCCCTCACACTCACTTACACACACACACACACACACACACACACACACACACACACACACACACACACACACACACACTTAATAGCCTTAATTAGCCGGGCATGTGTCCAGTCTTGTAATTAGCTAATAACAGCAACATGGATGTGGCTAATTAGTGGTAGGAGGTGCCTGTGAATTAGAAAGCCAACAACGCAATTACTGTGAGCTGAAAAAACAACCAGCTAAAAGCATTTAAAAACCAAGAAGGTGTATGGTTAAATGTAAATCCCCAAACATTTTCTGATTTGTCACATAATAACCATGAGTTTCCATTTTGTTTTTGAAAGAAAGCCCTATATAAAGTGTGCCGTGCAGCTGTACAGCACAGTTTGCTCTGATCCCTCAAAACAAAAACGTGTTAAACCAATTACCTTGAAAAGTCATCTAATTCATAAATGTAGTCCATCTTCATGTATTTTTTAAATCTCAGTATGAATTCTGGCATTACCCACAGAGCTTGCACCAACCATGCAAGCAACCAAAAAACTGTGTTCTCTCTTTTCAATACAGCTGGTCTCTAAAACCCACAGACAACATTAGTGAACAGACAGATATGTACTGTTTCAGGCACAAAGTTTGAAGCAGGGTTAGGTTGCGAACAATATCCAAACACTGGACATTTAGCGGAGCACTGTTCAAACCGTTATTTGAAAATTTAAGGTTATGGCACAACCGCAAACCAACCAATTCATGGCCATCCTCCTAAAATGACAGGCAAGGATAGTTAATCAGAGTATTAATTAGTAGAGCAGCCAAGTGACCCTTTATGGAAAGAACTAAGAGGAACATGGTTTTAAGAAAACCATTAGAAGTTCATTTTGCAGTTTGTCACAAGCCACGTAGAAGACACACCAAACGTAAAAAAAAAAAGATGCTCAAAGGAGAATTAAGTTCAACTGCTCGATCTAAATGCAAAATAGTATTTGTGCAGGTAAAATAAGGCCACATATGGTGCTGGACACACTATCTCCATGGTGAAACAAAGGGGTGGTAGCATAATGCTGTGGGGATGCTTTTCTTTACCACAGGTAGGGAACCTTCAGAGCTGATGAGAAGAGGAGTAGAGCTAATTTCAGGATAATCCTGGTAGGAAAATCCATTAGGAGACTTGAGGCTGGGATGACGGTTCCCTTTCCAGGAGGACATTGCCCTAAACATACAACTGAGGCTGAATAACACATAAATATGTTATTCAAACATAAATATGTTTGAATAACATATTTATGTGTCATGAAGTACACATGACATAAATAAAATCAAAAGACAATATCTGGGAACATTTGAAAATCAATGTTCTTGGAGGCTCTACCATCCAATCAAACTGAGTCTGAGCAGTGTTGCAAAGAAGAATAGGCAAAAAAAAGTCACTTCATATACAAAAGTACTGCAGCAAAAGGTGGTTTAACACTCACAGAGGCTCATTTCACAGCACACATTTTAGGTTTTTACTTTGAAAGGTAAACGATTGACATCATTTTCTTCTACTTTACAATTATAGCGTTGATATGTTGCATAGGGTCACATTAAAATACACTAAACGTCATGGTTGGTACTTGGCAAAACGACAGAGTTTGGAGGACACTGTATGCTCATTGATTGAAAATGTAAGATCTTGTTGCTTCAGGATTGTTGAGGCTGCTTTCTAATTATTTCCCTATGTTTTTTCTCTCTCTGTTACCTGTTTCTGCCACCATGATGCTGTAACCAAGGTAAGAGAAGTTTGTTTTCATTATCACATTTTTTTTAAAGGAGCATTACATCATTTTTGACTTAATCTCCCATTACACTTGAAAAGGGAGCTGATTATGTGAAGAGCTTGTCATCTTTCTTCTCCTCCTCCTTCTCTCCACCCCTCCTCATCGTCTGCTTAATTGGTGGCCCATCAACCCGTTAATCAAATTACTTCTGAACCAAAATTGACAGTTTTCATTAATTATAAAGGATTATTCTAATTGCAATTCAAATTTATTCATTCACAACAGACGGCGCTCAGTAATATTTCAGTGAATTAGCATATTAAATGGAGTGCTTCTCGCATTAGCTATGGTAATGTATGCGTCTTTCCTTATTTGGGCTGCGTGAGCCATATGCACGCCACACGGGCAGTTTAGATGTGTGTTGCACACGCAGGTGAGGAACCTCGACAGTGTTTAATTTGTTTGACAAACGTAGCAGGAGTTGAATGAGCCAACCTTCCTCAAACTTCCCCTCACCTCTGCCTATTTTCCTCCTTTCTTTCACACTCCTTCCTTCCTCACCTGTTCCCATTCAGACCACAGATTTACCTTAAAGATGCTATCTGTGCTGCTGTGGCACAGATTTCCCTTGAGCTGCTCACAGTGCCGAGCTAAAGGGAATACTGACAGAAAATTTGTTTCTGTCTTTAACAAGTGAATCGGCTGTGCTTTCACTTCTTTCTTCCACTATTGCATAAGATCTAAAGTTAAACCTGATGCTTTTTTTCTCTCTCTCTGCCACCCTTTTACATTAAAGATCAAAGAGTATGCCTAGAAGAAATCACTTACAAAAGGAAGGGAGCTCAATATTTATACGGACTGCTGGACAGTGCGTGTAAATAATTCATGCCACCAAGATGTTGTGACTAAATAAATTGTCATCTCTTTAAATGGACCTGATGCTAGCACGGAGGCCGATTGTGTTATGCACACACAGCTGGAAGCAGCTACAGAGAAATTTACCAAGTGGTGGTTTTCTATTGGATGCTTTAATAACATCTTCTTTTCCCCCTTTTGTATTGTTTTTTTTTTTATTTTTTATAAAGGATGATTTACTACAAATACATTGTGATAATTGCACAAAAGGAAGATCAATAAGTGCATATCTAATTGTAAACCCAGTCTATTAATCAAAATCAATCCAATACAGTAATTTGAGGGGTACATTTGACACAATAACGTACATTACAGTGTATATTTGGCAACCTTGGTCTCTTTTCCCCCCCTCCCTTAAACAATTGTTGTGCCTATACCTACCCAAACACCAGCTGAAAGCAAAACAATCAAAAACATGGTTACTGTCATTGTAAGAATCCAATGCACCAGTCACTGTTTACACAAAACCAATAAAAACTTATAATTTTATCTCAACACTAAAATATCTTCAACCCAAAATGGTCATATGTTTCAGGCTGACTGCTCACGGTGGCCAGCAGACAAAGGCTTTGCCCTCCCAGCTCCAATATTGCCCATCAAGATGATTTATTAGAATGGACTCTGTTTGAAGCCAGAATAACATACTGGGAGATAAAAGTAATGCGACTCAACTTACTTTTGTCATTTTCTAATGTCATGAAGAACTAAATATGGTTTGGGTTTTGTCTTACTTAGGGTCTACTCAGGAGCTTACAAAAGATCACAATAAAACGTATTTGTTGTTTTTACCATAGCAATTTTCACAATTGTTTATTAAAAAAGTCTACGTCGATATTCTGAATGGCAGAAAAAGAGACAATTTAAAGGCCATGTTTTTTTATGAAATACAAATACCATATTTACCCTGGCTGTAACAGGATCAGCCAGCAGGGACTTTGTGTAAGCACGGTTTAACAAAGCCCATTCTGCATTAAACAGTGATTTTAATTATGTTCCTTTACAGAAACACTTGGAAAATATTTAAATAATTTGTCCAGTGTTTTATCAAATTAAATCTCAGTAGGCTTATAAAGAATACACATTGAAGCAGAATATCCCAGCTCAAGTTTGACCAGTTTAAAATATTTTTGATCTTAAACTAAATATTGTTAATCCCTGTTCAGATTCTTTAAAAAGCAGAGAAAGCCAGTGATTGGTTTGAAGTTGTTAAACCAATGCAGACTTCAGTATTATTAGCCTGCTGTTATGTGCATAAATATTGTATATTTGTACTTAGTTTAAACACAATCCCATTGAATGGTAATGCAAATAAGCAAAAGAAGACTCATAAGGCAACTAGCAGATGACTTTGACAACTTCCTGTGGCGCCCCTAAGGCGGTGCTGCCCTGGGCAGTGAGCCATACGGCTCATTTTAAAAGTCGCCCCTATGCTTGATCATAAGAAGCCCAAAAATTACCTGTGCAAGTGTTATTTTAGCTGGAGGAGACACAGTTGAAAAAGAAACGCTGAATGTGAGGTATAGAAAAAGAACAAGTAGAAAACGTTGCAGGAAAAGTCAGGCAATGCATCCCGTCTCTCAGTGGGGAAGAGCTTTAAGAACGCTCTTCTCAATCAGCCTCACTTCAGCAGAAAAATTCGCCCAGACTGTCGGTGTTTCTGTGCGTGCACGTCTGTGTGCTTGAGTGAAAATGCCATCTCACAGGCAACGTGCTTGAGTGTGTGTTTGAGTGAATGAGTGATGGAGAGAGAAAGAGACAGGAGAGGAAAGGAGGAAGAGGTTGCTGTCAATATCACTTCCTTCATCCCTCTCCTCCTTGCCTCTGTTCCTTTACTTATCCTCTTGCTCCATGAATTATTTCTATGACCGATGACAAAGGAACACACACACACGCAGACACACACATTCAAAAGACAGAACCTAGCAGTTGTGTTTGTCCTGCAAGTCAACGCTGCTGCCGTCTTGTAAGCTTTAAGTGTACAAATATTTTGGAATGGTGGTTCTTTTTTAGGGGGGGGTTGGTTGCTCTTTGATGTTGTTGAAATTTGTGCAGATAAATAAAGTAAAAAGAAAAGAAACGCAGGAAGAGCCAATGCTTCATATCGATCACAGGCAGGCTGTGTGTGTGTGTGTGTGTGTGTGTGTGTGTTATTGTGTTAGTGTAAGTATATAGATGCTGTACGTGTTTGGCCAGGAGGAAGCAGTGCTCTCTCTTTCCTTTCTCCTCTGTCCCTCCTTCTACCTTTCCTCTCCTTTTTTTATGCTGCTCCTCCCAAATCAATCCCACTCATCTATAATTCAACAGTTTGTCTTCAGCCCTTAAAATATAAACCACAGTGACCTCCTCCTTCTTTCTATCCATCACATCATGTGCCTTCTCCCCATCCCTCTTTGTCCTGGACCTCTGATCAATTAGACAGTTTTTGGTGGCTGGTGTTTAATGAAACAGCACCACGGACAGAGATTATAAATTTATAGCCGAGAACCTCTGAATTAGGTGGCACTCTTGTGAAGATCCCTTCAATAAAGGCCAGTGATTCCTTCAGGTTCATGCAGGAATCTCTAATCAATACTTTGTGAGTTCAGAAAGCAATGATATCATAAAAAAAAAAAAAACAATATGCACTCTATGGCCAATTTATTAGGGACATTCTGCAAGGACCTGGTTGCCGCATCTTTTGCCTCCAGAAATTCCTTTAATCTTTGTGGTATAGATTTACTAAGATGGCTGAAACCTTCCTCATATTCTGTTCCATTTTCATTTGAGCTGCACAATACATTGAATTGCAATTCTCATTGCAAGATCACCATGTGCAAAATCACTATGGAAAAGGACTACTTGGATGCAATATTCGGTTACCTATTGTCTTTCAAGCTTGACGTACTCAAGCTCTGTAAGCCAATAACATGGTTGGACAGTGTCATAAAAGTCATGTTTTCTGTAAATATCAATAAAAGTTAGACAAAACGTGTTAAAATGTCATGCTGAGCTGACACAAACCTATTAAAATGTTTACACTGTACACCAATATACCCAATCCATTTCAAGATGAAGCAAAGATTAGAAGTTCCTTTTTGCCTAGTGTATCTGTTTAAGCACCATCCTGAAAAGGATCATCGACTGAGCTATTGCTGCTAATAACTTAATTCACTATAAATAGTGGACTTGGCTTTGTCTTTCTGTATTTCACCCTCTGTCTTCAGGACATAGCAACCAAAGAGCTCCTGCTATAACTAATAAAATGCACTAGGCTTTTCTTGGCATAGATTTTAGTGTTTGCTCAGAGGTTATTTGTTTAGCAGTGTTTTTCTCCTAGATACGTCCACTAAAAGAGTTAATGTTGACATCGTTTGACTTTATTAACAAAAAAAGCAGTCCTGGTTGCTCACTCTGAGCCATGTCTTTAAGGCTGTGTATTTCTTATAAAAGGGGGCTTTTCTTTCCACTGTCACTACATGCATACTCGCGATGAGGAATTGCTGCACAGCTATTGGCTTGATGCAATCGACAGTGCAATATCACTAAAAGCTTGTTCAGGAGGAGTGACTGTGGCAAACTCAGTAACTTGATGCAGAGTGTTTTTTCTTGGATGAAAACTATTTTACCAATAGGCCTAATTTCACAACTGGAATTGAATTAGAATGCACTTTGAAGGTGTCTCTATGATTGTATTGAATAGGCGGCATATTCCCGTATATAAGCTGGATGTGTTTATCTTGTAAACCGCCTTGAGAAAACATTTCGGCATTATAGTAAAAAAAAAATTAAATGAACTGAACTTCTCAGTGAAACAGTTGCTACATGTGCACCCATGTCAGACAGATGCTATCAGAGACAACATTACATGTAAAAATGATGCGATGAGGTGACACTGTTGCAGGTTTGAAGCAGTGGTGAACATCTGAACCACATCAAGATGTTTCCACCGAATGCCTCTCAGTCCGGGCAGAAGGTACGGGACTGCTCACTGACATCACACACTCCGGCTAACACCTCTCTGGCCTGTGATGTAATTTAAATATGCAGAGATGACAACAATGACAGCATTAATAGTAATGATGGCAATGTGAAGCTAAGCCCTCATCATCATCATCATCATCATCATCACTATTATCATATCTCTAGAGAGATGAGCTGTGATTGACAGCTAGACTGGGTGCTTTTTGGAACTGCAGTTCAGCTATCAATTACCTCTGTGCATATCAACCATCATTATGTAAAATAACTTTGCTTCGCTCGGCTCTGCTCCGTTCTCTTAAGTCTTGTTCCCTCACATAACTCCCCCTGCCCCCACCCTTCCTCGACTGCCTTTTTTCTTTCCTCCGCTCTCCATCCGGCTCCCGACCACTCATCCCACCCTTTAAGTCCTGTTTCACAAAGTCTTAAACTATTATTATTTTGCCTCATCCAAAAGTTAATGCACTCACCCCAGAGCTAAAGTGTTTGCCCGCTTAAAGATTTCTTCTGGTTATGCGTTTGTCACAAGCAAAGATAACTTGAGAGAATACAAATGGTAATTTTCAAAGGATGATTTCATTTATTAAGGGAAAGACATTTCAAAATATCCAAATCAACCAAGAGGTAATTTTCAAGCAATGAATAATCACATTTTTCGCTTGTCACGCCCATACCTGATTATTGTCAGACCTGTAGAATCAAGAAATCCCTTAAACAGATCCTTTCTGACAACATGTAGTTGGATATAATATCTCAAAAAGCAACGCCTTCTGCCCCAGTTTCAAGAAAATATAGAATTGATGAAAATAAAATCACTGACATCTGTTTGTCAGATTTCAGGGATTGATGTGTGGTGGTTGTTGGGAGTAGGTACCAAGTGCAGACAGGAACGGGGTGTGTGCATAATGAGGATTTAATATTTAAATGGTAAAACTTCCTAAACCAAGCATGCAGAACATGATGTGTAGTACAGGCAAAATAACAGGAGCAATAAATAAACAAGCAGGCTGACGGACAGTAATGGGAGGATCCTGTAACAACAATGACCAACAGAGAACTTAAATACTGAGGGAAGTGTGTGGAAAATAGCAATGGATGCAGGTGTGCTCGGGGGAAATGTGGGGCAGCTGAGGCAGAAGGTAAGCAGGGAAACTGAGGGAGAGAGACTAATTAACAAGAGTGAAGCTAAACTCAGACAAAAATAACTGAAAAAGTCTAACAGAGATCTAACAGAAATATTTCTAAATGTGCAACAGAAAAATAAACCAAGAAACTAAACTCGAAGGAATGAACTTATACAGCAACACCTGGATAACATAAACAACAAGGAAATGATGAGATGCAAAAGAAACTCAAAATCCATAACAGAACTCCTTCAACGGTTCCAGTGGCCCTAGCGCCGCTCTGCAGGGCTCCCGGATCCCAGCAGCCAAAGACAGAGTTCTACATTGGCTGTCCACCCCTGGGCATCCCATCTGAAGGTTCTCCACGGGTTCTCCATGCCTCCTAGACTGCCTCCAGACAAAGCTTTTATGGAACCTGATGATCTGAGATGTTTAAGTGTGACCAAAATGAAAAAGCAAAAGAGATGTGAAACGGAGAAATACTATTTCATGACACCGTTTCTAAAGTCAGCACAGTTTGAGAATCCAAATGAAAACACGCCTTGGTGATGTCTTGCTCAAGCTTTTGGGGTTACTGGCGCATCATTTTCATTGCAAAATGTTTTGCAATAGCGTCACAGCATGATGATGTGCTAGCCAAATATTCTGCCCTTACTTATTTTTTTCTTTATTGGTAGGCATTTGCACTGTTTATTTCTTGTAAAAATGTTTATCTACCAATTCAATAGATACTGCCGAAATAAGGAATTTCTCTCAACCTAACTCAATCTGTACAAATAGGCAGAAGTATGCAAGCAATTTCAAAATCTTTTAAATATGAGAATCAATAAAATATATGACGCAGAACTGCTTGGATAACAGCACACATTAGGTAATTATAAAAGCTTATAAATGTATTTATGCTCTGTGAGCCAACATTATGTTCAGAACGGTTTTTGTTCAGAACAGCAGAAAAGCTTTTAGAGGGCAGTATGATATATTGATTAATGTAAGGCTTTTCATTGAAAGATATCAGAATCTGCATAGGCTGCTCCCCATTTGCCGTCCGTGTGCATTGAGCCCAAAACAAAAACACTTCCTGCTGCACAGTTGAATATTTGCTCATCTATTGCAAGTCATATTGTCATTGCTGCTTTGGCAATGTTGTTTTCCTACACAGTATTTATGAGTGTTTGTGTGTGTGTTTGTGTTTGTGTGTGTGGGCGTGTGTGCGAGTGATATCCTATAGACAAGACTCTTTCTTGCTTTATTTTCTACCCTGTCAGTGTAGGCCGGATCACCTTTATTACTACAGTTAATGCGAAGTCACAGAAACAGAAGTAAAATGAATCAATCCCTGCATGTTTGGATAATTGGATGTCCTCATTAGAAACTAAAAATGAGAGTTTTTTATTTAGAAATATTAATATTGTGTTGGCATATTTGGTGCGTAGCCCCAGGACATCCCTGTCCAAAAACGGGACGGCGGAATATTTCCAGCATTGGGCTAACGACGTAAAAAGTAAATTACAGTTAAAAAATACATTCATCCAAACTCATAAAAACCATAGGTATGTATTTTTTCATTCTTCATTTATATAATATACTTCATAACATTTTTACAAATATATTAAACAATGATACAATCATTATTGGCTTAGTGATATTATGTTATTTTTAAGTATGGTTTATAAGCTTAATATGATGCATATTTTATCATTTCATTTATTATTTATGATTATGCATCACAATTAGCATATTTATATTATTTACTGTCTCAGAATTAGCCTGTCTTGGGAAGTGAAAGAAGACAGGCCAGTTTTTGTCTTGAACACTGAGTGTGTTCTATTTTAAACATGAAAAGTAAATCAAACAAAATTTCAGTTTCTGCTCCTCCTTTTCTGACGATATAAGAGAAAAATGTTCAGCATTCAAATATCGTATTTTTTATGTTTTAAATGAAAATGAAATAACGTTATGT
This sequence comes from Fundulus heteroclitus, assembly GCF_011125445.2. Lineage (NCBI taxonomy): Eukaryota > Metazoa > Chordata > Actinopteri > Cyprinodontiformes > Fundulidae > Fundulus > Fundulus heteroclitus. The sequence goes on along the minus strand of NC_046371.1, from coordinate 15,548,891 downwards.
AATAATGTTTTTTTAGCCACTTTCCTTGTCATCTCTATGGACCTCCTCAAACATGCTTGGATCATTTAAAACAGCAAAAAAAAAACATATTAATCTATAGACTTAATTGGTAAAAAGCATTTCTCTCTTGCATACCTTGACTTTTCTATTGAAGTGATGACTTCTGCTGAAGTGCTTTTGAACAACAGTTTAAGAGCAAAGAAAAATGCATCCCCCCACAGGAAACAATACGCTATTACGTTCCTTTTGTAAACACAAGTCATAATAGCGTTCCATAACCCTGTTTTTCCTTCTGCATACTTGGATAGGGTGCACACACAGGGTGCAGCGAGGCTTATCTGATGTCATCACATTATACAACAACAAACCTACAGCGTAAACAGGAAACAGGAAGTTGATCTCCGCTGGGTCAACAAATGGAGAGGAAAACTCGAACTGCACACTTTAGCTGAATTTGCTGTTTGAGGTGACAAATGAGAACAAGTATGCTGTATTAACAAACTTGCTAAACCACACAGTAACATCTACTCAGGCCGATTTTTATCAATTGACAGCACCCGAATTAGTTTAAGAAGTTTCAATCAGCGTTTGATCCTTTGCATTGGCAGTTATCACATGTACAGAGAGAGCAGCAGGTTGTATCACACACATGCGCCTCGTGAAAGACGGAATCATCGTTTCTGTCTGAAAGATTTGCCAAAGAAACTTGGCAGGCAGGTGCAAAAAAAAAAAAAAGACATTTCAGAGAGCAGGGAGACAGCCGAGAGACAGAGGAGGTAGGAGCAGCTAAAGCACTGATCTGTTGCTCAGTTTGTCTGCACAAACTGGCTCTCTGCAATTTCTCCAGCTGTCAGCAGCACCTCACCAGAATGCTGCAGAATGTGTGCGGATCTGTGCGTGCGTGTGAGTGAGTGAGTGAGTGAGTGAGTGAGAGATTTGACTTTTCTCTCTTCCAAAGCAGCGTTGTTATTTCTGGCTCAGCAAAGGAGCGGGTCTTCAGGGAATTAAGCGGACATACACATTCAGTCTTGGACACTTGCACCTTTTTTTTTTCTCTCCTCTTTTTTTTTTTTAAGCTAACTGAGCAGGAATTCCCCCTGAATGTCACCGCTGCCCTGTTGGCATTGCAACTGTTTAAAACACAGCAGTGTGGTCAAAACAAACTTCCATAATCCTTGTTTCTCCTTCACTCTCTCCATGTATTCTCCCTCTTCTTCCTCACTGTGCATCCCTCTCTCTCTCCCTCTCTCTCTGTCTCTCTCTCCCTCTCTCTCTCTCTCTCTCTCGCAGGTCTGTGTTAGTCCTACATATTAAATATTAATGTCAGTTGTGCTCTGAGCCATAATTGCCATCTCAGCCTCTGAATAATGGATGTTTCTGTGCTGTTCACCGATACACCAAGGCCAACGGGATGAGAAAACAGCATCCAGTTGTTGTTTGCTACATTTCTACAGCTAACGGTCTCGTGAACAGCCGTGCAGGTGTTTTTATTAGCAGGACAAACTGGTTTCAGGTGACAACGCAGCGGTCACCAGACCTAAAAAGTGGAACTAACCTGCATTTGGTGGAAAATATCCCAGCGCTACAACCTCAGCTGACCCCTAGGATATCTTGGACATGAATGCGTTATGTCCACTCTTAATCCAAAAATGCTGTTTTTTTTTTAATGGCTTTTATTGTGAAGGCAACTGCTGCATTCCTATTTTTGTGTGGCAACAAAAGAAAACTATTGGCCAAACGCTTAAAAGATCCAACATTGAACACTTTTCGCCAGCAGGCAACAGTGTGGCAAAGTTTGCAGTCCTAAATCCAGTCTGCAGAGGGCGGATGAGTTGTACGCACAGATGTGCGCCTTGCACCTCTATTCATGCATTTGCAAACTCCACAAAACGGGTTTCTAAAATCTTCCCCATTTGTGAAAGGGTATAATGCTTTAATGTGAAGTCTTGTTAATGTATTTTATGGATATGGTGTTTTTTTATATATCTGCTGATTTTATTTATTTGTCTTTTTCTGTAAAGCTTGCTTGCTCCACCTTTTACAAAACAGCATTTTTCTTTTTATTACTTAACAAACACAAGGTTACAAATCACAAAAGCAAAACACATTTTTGGCTGAATTGTGTGTTCATTGTCACTTGTCTCCACCATCTTTCTTTCTTTCTTTCTTTCTTTCTTTCTTTCTTTCTTTCTTTCTTTCTTTCTTTCTTTCTTTCGCTCGCCGTATTTGCATCAGCCCTATCGTCCCCCGACAATCAACAACATTTGGAATAGCCACCCGAGCCAAATAAGAATGTTGTGTTTGAATGTTTTTCTTTCTTAAATGATTATTATCTGTGCTTCGCGTCGTCCTCAGCAGATGGGCTGTGTGTGTTTGTGTCCAGTTAAACCGGCCCTGGGTCTCAGAGCTTGGAGCTCACAATATAGCAAAGGTCAACAGCGCAGTTATCACTTGAACATGATGGGGGGTCGAGGTGGAGGAGTGAGCCACAAGATAAACGGGGACTGAGCTCCCCTCCCCCTCCATCATCCGGACTCTCATAATTGCCTCTTTTAATTGGGAGCCTCTTAACGACCAGTGACTGGACCAGCTAATCAATTCACACAAAGTGTCTGTGTGTGTGTGCCTGAATGGGTGTCGCTGCACGGCCTTTCTGTAACACAGTTGATTAGGCCATATGGGGTCAAGTGGATAAGGAAAAGCGAGGCTCATCCAATGCATTAAGTTATAAAGGACACGGCCCAATATCAATGAGAGAAAACACTCAAAGAACATGGGCAAGTCGAGTCTGAAAGTAAACGAGGAACCAGTGATTGTTTGCTAGGAGAATTTTATTAGGGAGAGAAACTTGTTTTTCCACAATATTTTTGTATTATTTCAAGCATATCGTTAGTCATTGGAGCCATTCTCCTATTTGATACACAAGTACACCAGTAAGGGAAAGACGTACTATCCCATACTGCAGCCTTACCTTTGTAAGAGATTGAAAGCTTACATTAAAACTGTGGTTTGTTTATTTCTGCAAAAATTAACAACACCATAAGGCTCTTCCATATTTAATCTAAAATGTGCCATGCCACTGCCAGTTTTAAGAACCAGAAGCACCACATTTTGTTCTTGGCAGCATGGAAAAAATGAAAAATGTGTTTCGACACCTGGCACATCTAAAAGACCCGACACTTTGTCGCAAAGTTGAGGCCTACATGTCTGTCAATTCAGATGCAGGGTATAACTTACGGTGGATGTCCTTTATTTCGCACTGCCTCATGTCTATGCACTGAGTAGAAGTTTGGTAATGCATGTCACAAGCTTGCTTGTCTATGCATTGTTCATGCATTCTATCTAGTAAAGCAACAAATATCAGGAAGTCGTTGAAAAATATGCAGCTGAAAATGTTTTGTCATTCTCTACCAAATGGTGAACTATAATATGTCTGATATACACCATTTTCCTTGTCGGGTTGCACACTTACACCTAGCGACAATACAAAGTGACCATTTAACCCAACGTTCATATTTATTTTATATACATCATCTTTATTGTCATTGAAACATACACTGAAACATACATTACAACGAAATTTGTTCTCTGCTTTTAACCCATCACCCTTGGGGAGCAGTGGGCTGCCATGTGTGGCGCACGGGGAGCAATCGGGGGTTAAGGGTCTTGCTCAGGGACCCAGAATGCCAGCACTGGGGATCGCACCGGGTACTTGCATCCTTCTCAGAGCGCAAGCGCTCTGCTCTAACCACTCGGCAAGCACTTCCCCAATTTATTTATCGACTGTGTTAGGAGTAAATCGTCCTCATTTAGTAAATCATATTCATTTAATAAAATAAGTAATTGTGTTAAGCTAAGGACACACAATTTCTGGTCACAACAAATCTAGCTAATTTTGTTTTTTCACTTGCCTTCAGAAGTTGCCTAATTATGGAGTCCACCTGCATGTTATTGAATCTCCTTATGAAACCAATTGTTCTGTGAAGGGCTCAGAGGTTTCTTAGACAACATTATTGAACCAACAACATCATGAAGACCGAGAGAGAGAGAGAGAGAGAGAGAGAGAGAAAGAGAGAGAGAGAGAGAGGGAGGGGGGAGGCTATCTAAACGTGCTCCAAAGTTTGCCTACAGCTTTATAAGATTTTTTGACTCAGCCATGGCGGGAGTGACGGGAATGCGTTAACAGTGCAAAAGATTTTTCCCCGCTGTGAAATTATTTTTATCGGTCTGATTTTGACCTGACACCCCGGCTGTAAAATTATGTAGTAAAATTATATTTCGTTTTGACCCACTCCGTTCATAGTGGTCTTTAATATTAATGTTGTCGCTCTTAACTTTTTCTGGACTTCCTCAGAGAAAAACCTTCTCATTTCTCCTCGCCCCTCGGCCGATCACTAAAAAGCAATATGTTCACTCAAAATTGTCTCAGATGGGCTGAATATGAAAGTTTGCAGTGCGTTTTAGATATTTACTTGTAAGCCATTTAAAACCATTTACTACTTCCTTTCACTTCACAATTAAGCACAACTGTATGTCTTTTGTGTCCGTCACACACAAGTTCAGTTTTGTTGAAATATCACAAGATGGGCGCGCATGTGGCGCAGCGGGTAGCGCGACCCATATACAGAGGCTTTAGTCCTCCGGAAAATTTCGGAAAAAGCGAGCCACTAGAGCCGCAAAAAAAAAAAATATCACAAGATTGGAAAAGGTTCAAGGAAAGTGAATACTCTGGCATGCAGTGTTTGACATTCACAGTCTGTGGAGTCAAAAATGTCAATGATTATGAAAGAAGATGAAGGCTGGATTAAAAACAT